>NC_045437.1:47297358-47309773 GCF_002776525.5 Piliocolobus tephrosceles
AAAGGAAAGGAAAGGAAAGGAAAGGAAAGGAAAGGAAAGGAAAGGAAAGGAAAGAAAAGAAAAGAAAAATAGCCACTAAGAGTGGCAATGGAAAAGGAAGTGGGCAGGCTGGGTGACAGGGGGCAGCTTGGAGATTCATTAGCAGGAAATCCTGACAGTCACAACTCCTGGAACCCTCATCCCAAAGAGGCCCATTTCCTCTCTGCTCCATTTTTTGGGTCTCCATCCAGATTTTCACCCCAGTCTTACTGTAGTCTCTTCCCTCCTCTCTTTTTATGTAGGTATGTATTGGATGGAGGGATATAAAGAGAGAGGATCCCCCACTTCATTATAGTGGTGGGAGGGGAGGGCCGGAGCAGAGGTATCATAGAATTCCAGACATATATTCTCCTAGAAATACTAGAATACATGCCAGATAGGGTGAGTAATACTGTTAGGACGTTAATGAACAGAAAATCAGGCCTACTTGGTAAGCCATAGGGTATGATAAATAAGTGGTCCAGGAATCTGAAACTTAACTTGGTTCTGTCACCAAACACTTTAGATGAATCACATCCATTTACATTTCGATGAAAACACCTATTTACACTTCCAGTGAAATTTATGATATCTGCCCACCTCACAAGACTGTGGAGGTGTGTATGGCAGAGGTACCTGACAGCCATAAATGAGGCATACTCTTAGAATGACCCCATGGTCTAACAAGAATGTGGATTTGAAGTCCCAAGCTGAGGAATCTGGGAGTGGCCAATCCAGAGAATCACTCCTTATCTGTGAGGGACATCTAAACCCCTGGCCTATCCCTTAAAATATAGGCCATACAGAGGATTGAGGCCCTTTGTTTTGTGTCAAATAGAGATTGCTAGGTGGAGCATGCTAAGCGAAAATGCTATATAAACTGCATGCTTTCTACAAACAGTAGTGGTTCTCCTGTCCACCTGCTGTCACAGGGCCGGCCCTGTGTGTAAGTCCTCACAGGCCACAGGACCGACCCTGTGTGTAAGTCCTCACGGGCCATGGGACCACCCCATTCGTAAGTCCTCATAAGCCCTATGTCTTGTTTGCTGGCTCCAGGCCTCTTCTTCACCCTCTTGGACATAGCGCCATCTCAACTGGAGTCAATGGGGGTCCAGTATGACAGGGACAATTTGTAGATGACATAAAGTCAGTAAATACTGACATAAGAGTTAAAAAGAAATTGTTTAGGTAAGGAAGTCCTCAGTAAGGTTTCCCTTTTAATAAAAAGCAGCTCCCAAATCATTTCTTTTCTAACAAAAAGCAGCCTGCAAGACAGGCTGCAGACATAGATAAGCAAGCTGGAAGCTTGCACGGTGAACCCCGGCAGCTGTGACAATAGGAAAAGGTTACCCGGGGGGCCAGGCATGTTCAACATGGAGGCTCCATCTTCCCTTTTCTTTATCAACCACATGTACAGTAAGGATCAGACACAGCATCGGCTAGGTAAAAACCATTTGCATGATAAAAGATTAGGGTGGGGTGGCCAGTTTCTTTACTTGCTATGTAAATGTCATGACTGGTCCAACCAATCCTTGATCCCTGTGTAAATCAGGGGCAACCTCCTCAAGCCAGTCTATAAAACCCTGTGTACTTCACCACAGGACAAGAAGACCCACTCGGGTGCCCCTCTCTCTCCGCAAGAGAGAAAGCTATTCTCTTTTCTCTTTCTTTCACCTTTTAAACCTCTGTTTTTTTGTTTTTGTTTTTTTTGAGACAGAGTTTCATTCTTGTTTCCCAGGCTGGTGTGCAGTGGCACCACAACCTCCACCTCCCAGGTTCAAGCGATTCTCCTGCCTTAGCCTCCCGAGTAGCTGGAATTACAGGCGCCCGCCACCACACCCGGCTAATTTTTGTATTTTTTTGGTAGAGATGGGGTTTCTCCATGTTGGTCAGGCTGGTTTTCAACCTCCCGACCTCAGGTGATCCACCCGCCTCAGCCTCTCAAACTGCTGGGATTACAGGTGTGAGCCACTGCGCCTGGCCTAAACATCTGCTCTTAAAGTCACTTCTCGTGTAACCACGTCTTCGATTTCCCTGTGTGAGAGGACAAACCTCGGGTGTTTACCACAGACAACAGCACCGCTTCCATACTGCTTAGAAAGATAAGAAGAGCTGTATAGGAGGGGAGGCGTCTGCATTATTGTCAGCATGTGAGACATAATCTGAACAGAACTTTCAGCATGAGATAGGAGAAACTGGAAATGTAGAATTAAGACAGGGTGTAGACTTTTGTTTTCAATTGCTTAAATACCTCTCTTTGAAATCTTAGGGTCTCTGCAAGGGTTAATTTTATATGTCAACTTAATTGGGCCACAGGATGCCCAGATATCTCATTCAACATTCTGTCTGGGTGTGTCTGTGAGCATATTTTCAGAAGAGATTAGCTTTTGAATCGGTGAACCAAGTAAAGCAGATGGCCCTCCCAGTTTAGATGGACAGCCTTTAACCTATCAGTGGCTCAAATAGAACAAAAAAAAGTGAAGGAAAATTGAACTCTTTTTCTGTCTGTTGGAGCTGCGACATCAGTCTTCTTCTGCCCTTGGACTGGTACTTACACCATCAGCACTCCAGGTCTTCAAGCCTTTGCACTCAAATTGGAATTTATGTCACTGGCTTTCCAGGGTCTCCAGCTTGCAATTGGCAGATTGTGGGATGTCTCAGCCTCCACAGTTAAATGAGCCAGTTCCTTCTAATATGTTTCATTCTCTCATATTCTCTCTCTCTCTCTCCCCCCGCAACACACATACACACATACACACACACACACACCCCTATTCTTGCTGTATTTTTCTGGAGAGCCCTGATTAATAGTCATGATGCTACACATTGCGCATGGGGCCTCCATTAGTCCACCTACTTGGCCCAAAGGTGAAGCACTGTAGTCCTTTTGCTATTTTCATTTCCATCCCTTACACACACAGGGTCTGTGTGTAAGACCCTGACTTACACACAGGGTCGGTCCTGTGGCCTGTGAGGGCTTACAAACAGGGCCGGTCCTGTGACAGCAGGTGGACAGGAAAACCACTACTGTTTGTAAAAAGCATGCAATTTATATGGCATTTTCACTTAGCAGGCTCCACCTAGCAATCTCTATTTGACACAAAACAAAGGGCCTCAATCCTCTGTATGGCCTGCATTTTAAGGGATAGGCCAGGGGTTTAGATGTCCCTCACAGACAAGGAGTGATTCTCTGGATTGGCCACTCCCAGATTCTTTAGCTTGGGACTTCAAATCCACATTCTTGTTAGACCATGGGGTCATTCTAAGAGTATGCCTCATTTATGGCTGTCAGGTACCTCTGCTATACACACCTCCACAGTCTTGTGAGGTGGGCAGATATCATAAATTTCATTGGAAGTGTAAATAGATGTTTTCATCGAAATGTAAATGGATGTGATTCATCTAAGTGTTTGGTGACAGAACCAAGTTAAGTTTCAGATTCCTGGACCACTTCTTTATCATACCCTATGACTTACCAAGTAAGCTATAGGGTATGATAGATTTACTATACTCTCTAACCATTTCAGTTCTCCTCCACAGCAGAGATCATGACTTAATGCGCCTATTAGTTGATGTTCTTTACCTATATGTGAGTACTAGCCTTTTGAGGGCAGGGATTGGGTCAAATTTTTTTTAGATCTCTGGGGCTTAGCCAAGTGCCAGGTTAACAGGAGCCACTAGGTAATCATTAGAGAACTAGCTCTAGCAGATATTAAAACATATTATAAAATTACAGAAATTAGGTGGGGCGTGGTGTCTCACACCTGTAATCACAGGACTTTGGGAGGCCAAGGCGGGAGGATTGTGTGAGTTCGAGACCAGCCTGGGTAACACAGCAAAACCCCATCTCTATAAAATATACAAAAGTAGCCTGGTATGGTGGCATGTGCCTGTGGTCTCAGCTACTCAGGAGACTGAGGTAGCAGAATTGTTTGAGCCTAGGAGCCAGAGGTTGCAATGAGTCAAGATATTGCCACTGCACTCCAGCCTGGGTGACAGAGTAAGAGCCTGTCTCAAAAAAAAAAAAAAAAAAAAAAAAATTACAGAAGTTAAACCAGTGTGATATTGGCACAAGAATACATAGATCAGTGGAAGTCTCTAGCCTAGAAAGCAACTAAAATGCATGCGAAGACTGAGCATAAAATAAAGGTGGCTTTTTTTTTTTAAGACAGAATCTCGCACTGTCACCCAGGCTGGAGTGCACTGCAGTGGTATGATCTCGGCTCACTGCAACCTCTGACTTCAGGGTTCAAACGATTCTTATGCCTCAGTTTCCTGAGTAGCTGGGACTACAAGTATGTGCCACCATGCCCAGCTACTTTTTTGTATTTTTAGTAGAGATGGAGTTTTATCATGTTTCATCCAACTCCTGAGTTCAGGCAATCCACCTGCCTCAGTCTCCCAAAGCGGTAGGATTACAGGCATGAGCTACCATGCCCAGCAAAGGTGGTACTTTAAAATTGGTGAGGAGAGTAGGTCTTGTTCAATAAATGGTGTTAGAACAGCTGGCTACCAGCTAACTTCAGAATCTTATCCCATACATTACAACAAAATTATTTCATATAAATTACATGTAAAAAATGAGACATAAAAACCATACAAAAAGGTATAGGTAAATATTTTTAAAAGTTTGGTATGGGGAAGGTCTTTCTAAAAATGACCCTGGAGGAAGAAACCGTAGATTTGACCATATAAAATAAAAATTGCTGGGCTGAAAAAACAACCAAAGTCAAAAGACAAATTGGGACACAATATTTGCTTATATATACGTGTAAACCAAAAAATTCTAAGCTTCCCAACAATCTGAACAGACCCCTCCTTTTGGCCAAGGGCATTCCAAAATTAACCTGAAAAGCTAGTTCAGGCCGTCATGGGAACGGGGAGTCAGACATGCCTCTTTATACCCTCCTCCCTACTGGAATTCAGAAAAAGCCAACCAGCATCAACATTAACACAGACCTTAAGTCTGATAAGAAACATTTACAGTGTATTCTCTATGAAGCCTGCCATCTGGAGGCTTCATCTGCATGTTAAAACATTGGCCTCCACAATCCCTTATTGTTACCCAAATATTCCTTTCTTTTGATTCCAGGTCTTTAGATAATAACTTCACTCTGTCAACCAATTGCCAATCAGAAAATCTTTCAATCTACCTATGACCTGGAAGCCCCCACTTTGAGTTGTCCCACTTTCTCAGATAGAACCAATGCATATCTTCCATGTATTGACTGATGTCTCATGTCTCCCTAAAATGTACAAAAGCAGACTGTACCCCATCCACCTTGCACACATATCGTCAGGACCTCCTGAGGCTATGTCACAGGTGCGGCCTTAACCTTGGCAAAATAAACTTTCTAAATTAATTGAGATCTGTCTCAGATGCTTTTGAGTTCAAACATGACAGATGATTAATATTCTTGGCCAACGACAAGTTCTAATATATCAAAAAGAATAATTGCCCAAAAGAAGGTGGGTGAAAAACATGGATGGGGAAATCACAAAGAAAAAAATTCAAATATGTGTGTTCAACCTCAATATCAATAAAGGACATGCACATTCCAAGCATGAGATTTTTATTTTTACCATATAATGGAAAAAGATTTTAAGAGAATATAGTGCTCAATATTGACAAGAATGTAGAGAAGCAGGTCCTCTCCCTGTCTTAGATAGATTGTTCACACATAGGTGGAAACTGAGGCTAGAGTGTGGGAGAAAGGGGTAGGAGAGTCACAGGTAGACAGCTTCATGTCCCTAAAGAGGCTGGATGTGGTATCAGTCTTGGCCGTCCCAGCTGGATATTTGATGAAAGTTCTTGATGGGTTAGGATGTTAGACAGCAGGAGAGCAGGGGAGAAACAGATCTGAGAGAGTGCTTGTCATTTCTGATGCCGTTGAATCTAAGTTTCCCTTCATAATTCTTCCTTGCTCAGCTTTTTATTTTTATGGAGCATCTCAAGAATCAACTCTTAAAACCCAGCATACATTTATACTGGATTCTTTTTAAAATTGCATTCACTTTCAATGTTATGTCAGGAAAGGCAATGCAGTAGCAGAAACAAGCTGGGCTGCCATTTCTGTGCAGTGTGTTCAGCAAAGGCACCCCTGAATGGGAAGGGCAGGGTAACAGTGAGAGCACGAATCAAAGTTTATCAGCTGTGGGGTTTCAGGCAAGTTGTTCAATTGTTCTCAATTTGTTTTCTACATGTTTGTGTTTCTATAAGTAGGAATAATAACACTACTCACAGTGTTGTTGTGGGGATTAAGTAAAATTATGTATGTAAAATCCTGAGAATTAGTCTATGTTTAATAAAGGTAGGTTTCCTTCCTTTTTGAGAAAAACAAGCCATGGGACTACTTATCCTACAGGTGTCATTCTACATTTCTTGTGTGGTCTCCGCTCCAAACAGGCTCTGAGGCCTCACACTGTCTGAGGCTCTTGCTAACCCACGATAAAGGGTTCTTGCCAAAAAAGTTGAGCTGCTTCCCATTTCGTTGGCCTCCAGGCTGAGAGGAAAGCTCTGGCTTAGGATAAAATACTGCTGGGTGGAATCCAGAATGACCTCCATCCAGCTTCCCAGCTGCACAGACTAATGTGCTGTGGTTTGCATGAAAATTGGAGAGCATGTGACCCCATCTGGTGAGGAAATGGAGAACAAAAGACGGGCAAACAGGAGCCAAAAAGAACCTCGTAAAACGTATTTTAGTCACATCAGTCTGGCAGTACCATCCCTGAGAAGCTACTAAATGTTCATGGCTGTCAGAATTTGGGGATTACCACTGTGGCTATCATGTTAGGGACACAAAACCTAAGCTTCAACAAAAAGGTCAGGGCCTAGTGGGCATGCACAGAAGGGAACGGTGGAGTCTGCAATGTTCCATCTAACACTGAGACATGTGACAGTAAGTCCGGTAGCTTCTGACCTTACTGCTTTGGCTGTTTGTACAGTCTTCCTTTTGAGAGACAGCATGGGTAGGATGTGTTTAAAATAAAAATAGAGATGAATCCACATTAGCAAAGGAAGATCAAGATCATAATTTCCCCACTGCTATCTTCTGGTCAGTGCATCAGAATCACCTGCAGAGCTTGGTAAAAACAGATTCAGGAACACCACAGTCTTAGTTTGGGTTGCTAGAGCAAAGAACCATAGACGCAGTGGCTTATTAAGCACAGAAGTTTAATTCTCACTGTTCTGGAGGCTGGAAGTCTGCGATTAGGGTGCCAGCACGGTCAGGTTCTGATAAGGACGTTCTTCTGGGTTGCAGATTCCAACTTATTCTTGTGTCCATCCTTCCATGGTGGAAAGAGGTGTAGAGAGCTCTCTGGAGACCATCCTGGCTAACACGGTGAAACCCCGTCTCTACTAAAAATACAAAAAACTAGCCAGGCAAGGTGGCGGGCGCCTGTAGTCCCAGCTACTCCGGAGGCTGAGGCAGGAGAATGGTGTAAACCCGGGAGGCGGAGCTTTCAGCCAGCTGAGATCCGGCCACTGCACTCCAGCCCGGGCGACAGAGCAAGACTCCATCTCAAAAAAAAAAAAAAAAAAAAAAGGGGACTAATCCCATTCATGGGGGTTCCACCATTGTGGCCTAATCACCTCCCAAAGGCCCTACCTCCTAATACCATTGCATTTCAGACTAGGATTTTTTTTTTTTTTTTTCTGATACAGAGTCGTGCTCTATCACCCAGTATAGTGGCGTGAACTTGGCTCACTGCAACCTCCACCTCCCAGGTTCAAGCAATTGTCCTGCCTCAGCCTTCCAAGTAGCTGGGATTACAGGCGTGTACCACCACACCCGGTTAATTTTTGTATTTTTTAGTAGAGACGGGGTTTCACCATGTTGACCAGGCTGGTCTTGAACTCCTGACCTCAGTTGATCTGCCCAACTCAGCCTCCCAAAGTGCTAGGATTACAGGCGTGAGCCACTGCGCCCAGCCTCTTTTTTTTTTTTTTTTTTTTTTTTTTGAGACAGAGTCTCACTCTGTTACTTAGGCTGGAGTGTAGAGTAATCTTGCCTCACTGCGACCTCTGCCTCCCAGGTTCAAATGATTCTCCTGCCTCAGCCTACTGCATAGCTGGGACTACAGGCGCGTGCCACCATGCTCGGCTAATTTTTGTATTTTTAGTAGAGACAGGGTTTCAGCATTTTGCCCAGGCTGGTCTCGAACTCCTGACCTCAGGCAATCCACCTGCCTCAGCCTCCCAAAGTGCTGGAATTACAGGCATGAGCCACCATGCCCGGCCAGGTTAGGATTTTAACACATGAATTTTGGGCAGGGACGCAAACATTCAGTCCATTGTGTCCATCCTCAGAATTTCTGAAGTGAGACCTGAGAATTTCCATTCCCAGGAAGCTCCCAAGTGATGCTGATGCTGCAGGTCCAGAGACTGCTTGAGCACTGCTGCTCTAAGTGATTTTTAGAGAAGGTCTGTTCCTGTTTCTAGGGTACCTGCTCTGAAGCCTGATTTTCCCTCATGCCCCTACTCTTACTCAGACTATGTAGATCATTCTCCTCTAGTTTTCAAAACATCGAAGTAATTATCTGGTTTTTTTGGTTGTTATTCAGAACAAAAAGAGGTTTATTAGTTGGAACAGAAATACAGATTATAACAGGGGTGCACTCAAGTCCAGATTAATAGCCTCCAACACTGGCTGAACTTTAGAAAAATCTGGGAAACTGGAAAGAGGAAGAAATAAAGGGCAGAAGGAAGCGAGCCAGCCCAGGCCTCACACCCAGATATTCTAGTTTAATATGTTTGGAGTGGGGTCTTATCTTAGCAGGAATAAGCTTTAAAAGCTACCCATGTGCCTAATTTGCAACCAGGGCTGAGAACTGCTGGTCCAGATCACTGTATTAGTTCATTCTTATGTTGCTATAAAGAAATACATGAGGCCAGGTGCAGTGGCTCACACCTGTAATCCCAGCACTTTAGGAGGCTAAGGCAGTGGGATCACTTGAGGTCAGGAGTTCGAGACCAGCCTGGCCAATATGGTGAAACCCTATCTCTACTAAAAATACAAAAATTGGCTGGGCGTTGTGGTGCATGCCTGTAATCCCAGTTACTTGGGAGGCTGAGGCAGGAGAATCGCTTGAACCTGGGAGGCGGAGGCTGCAGTGAGCCGAGACCGTGACACTGCACTCCAGCCTGGGTGACAGAGCGAGACTTGTTTCAGAAAACAAACAAACAAACAAACAAAAAATACATGAGGCTGGCTAATTTATAAAAAGAGGTTTAATTGGCTCACAGTTTTGCAGGCTGTACAGGCAGCATGGAGCTGGCATTTGCTCCAGGTGAGGGCTTCAGGAGGCTTACAATCATGGCAGAAGGCAAAAGGCGAGCCACCACATCACATGCTGAGAGATAAAAAGAGAAAACAAGAGAAAAAGAGAGAAGGAGGAAGTGTTACATTTTTTTTCTTTATTATTAAATTTTTTTTTCTTTTTGCCACATTCTTTTAAACAACCAAATCTTGCATGAACTGAGTAAGAACTCACTCATCACCAAGAGGATGGTGTCAAGCCATTCATGTAGGATCTGTGCCGGTGACCCAAACACCTCTCACCAGGCCCCACCTCCAACATTGGGGATCACATTTCAACATGAGATTTGGAGAGGACAAACATCCAAACCACATCAATCACTGATTTTCTTTTTTTTTGTTGTTTTTTTTTTTTGAGACGGAGTCTCGCTCTGTCGCCCAGGCTGGAGTGCAGTGGCCGGATCTCAGCTCACTGCAAGCTCCGCCTCCCGGGTTTACGCCATTCTCCTGCCTCAGCCTCCTGAGTAGCTGGGACTACAGGCGCCCGCCACCTCGCCCAGCTAGTTTTTTGTATTTTTAGTAGAGATGGGGTTTCACCGTGTTAGCCAGGATGGTCTCGAACTCCTGACCTCGTGATCCACCCGTCTCGGCCTCCCAAAGTGCTGGGATTACAGGCTTGAGCCACCGCGCCCGGCCAATCACTGATTTTCAAATTTGACTGCACATTGGAAGCACTAGAGGAGTTTTTTAAAAAATGCTGATGTTCTGCTTCTACCTTCAGATACTCTGATTTCATTATAATGGATGCATTCTGGACATCTAGAGCTTTTTTTTTTTTTTTTTTTTTGAGATGGATTTTCACTCTGTCACCCAGGCTGAAGTGCAGTGGCACAATCTCAGCTCACTGCAACCTCCGCCTCCGGGTTCAAGTGATTCTCCTGCCTCAGCCTCCAGAGTAGCTGAGATTACAGGCAACCACCACCACACCCAGCTAATTTTTGTATTTTTAGTAGAGACAGGGTTTCACCATGTTGGCCAGGCTGGTCTTGAACCCCTGACCTCAGGTGATGCACCTGCCTTGGCCTCCCAAAGTGCTGGGATTACAGGTGTGAACTACTGCGCTCCACCACATCTAGAGCTTTTAAATCTCCCCAGATCATTCTGAGATATGTCTAGTACGCGAACAAGTTTGAGAACCACTATTCTAGATTTAACAAGCCAGGTTGGTAGCTTGGTTCCCCTTTCCTCCCAACCCCCTAGATGCACTCTACAATTGTGGTTCTCAAATTGTGGTCCCTGAACCAGCATCAGAATCATCTAGGGAATTTTTAGAAATGCTGTTCTCAGGCCACATCCCAGGTCCTCTGAATCAGCAATTCTGGCTGTGGTGAAGTGGCATTGTTCATCCGGGGTTCATTGCCTCATATCAAGGAAATCAAGGACATAGACACATAAGGAATGAGGTTAAGAGTGGAGGTTTAATAGGCAAAAGAAAGATAAAACCTTTCCTGCAGAGAGGGGCTCCCGAGCAGGTCTTCTGGTTTCATGGTGAAATGCACAGGGTTTTATAGAAGAGCTTGAGGAGGTGGTGTCTGATCTACATAGGGCCCAAAACATTGTTTGCACCAGGTGTGCCATTTACATAAGCACGCAATTAGAAGCTGGCTGCCCCACTATAACCTTTTGTTATGCAGTTGGGTTCTCTACCTTGCCAGTGCCATGGTGCCTGTTCCTTTATTGTACATGTGGTTGACAAAGAAAAGGGAAGAGGGAGGCTCCATGTTGAACATGCCTGGCCCCCAGTTAGCCTTTTCCTACTGGCACAGCTGCCAGCATTCACCGTGCAAGCTTCCAGCTTGCTTGTCTATGTCTGCAGCTCAATTTTACAGGCCTCTCTTTGTTAGAAAAGAAATGATTTGGGGGCTGCTTTTTGTTATAAGGGAAAACTTACTGAGGACTCTTACCCTCAGTAACTGGCTAATTTCTTTTTAGCACCTGTATCAGTGAGACACAGCAGTCTATTGTAACAAGCCCTCCAGGTGACTGTAATGCCCCCAAAGCTTTGAGAACTACTACTGTATTGTCATTTCTCAGGTGCCCAAGTGTCCTGCTTGCCATCCTCCTAGAGACCAGCCAGAGCAAGAAGCAAGGACTTATCCTCTGAATGTTGGGCAATGGGAAATCCCCAGTCTCCAGACAAGCATCATTAAAATTCTTGGTGTAGTTGGGCTTTTATATAATCTGTGAAGCCTTTCTTAGCTGGAAACTAATGGCCTTAAATTGGGAGAGTTCATTATGGGCTGCAGTTGCAACCTTGGTCAATGCTACAAGCAAGGAAGAGATAGGAGGGAAGGTAGACAAACATGGTCCTCTATCATCTGAGATGTGAAGTGAAATACAGTTGGAAAAAGGAGGGAAGTCAAGTGTCTGTGCCAGGAGGGGCTGTGGAGGGCCTCAATTTGGGATTTTTTTTTTTTTTGTACCCTAGTGAGTACAAGTTTATTGTTGAGCTTGTTGCAAATATAGATGATACCTGTGTTAAATCAAGTTTAGCCTAGAGTTGTCTCCTTACATATTTTAAGTTTGGCCTAAAGGTTTTTCTGTACATCGTGAACCATAACAAGAGGAGATGTGAATAGACTATAGCCTACGCTTGTGCCCATCACCAAGTTTTGGCCAATTCAATGTAGCCAGCTACTTCAAGTATGTTCAGATAAGGCAAACGTTGAGCTGTAACCAATCCAGATGTTTCTGTACCTCACTTCCATTTTCTGTATGTCACTTTTCTTTTTCTGTCCATAAATCTTCTTCTACTAGCTGCTGACTACACTGGAGACTCTGAGCCTACTCTGGCTTGGGAGGCTTACCAATCCAGGAATCATTGCTCAGTTAAACTCCTTTAAATTTATTTTGGCTGAAGTTTTTCTTTCATCACCTGTTCTCCTGTTTATAAGGACCTGCTTTCTGGCAAAGAAAAAAAATAATGTCTACTGTGGGATTTTTTTGTTTGGTTTTGTTTTGGTCTGGGTCCCTTTCTTTCTTTCTTTCTCTCTTTCTTTCCCTCCCTCCCTCCCTCTTTCCTTCCTTCCTTCCTTCCTTCCTTCCTTCCTTCCTTCCTTCCTTCCTTCTCTCTCTCT
>NC_045437.1:47309873-47387613 GCF_002776525.5 Piliocolobus tephrosceles
TCTCTCTCTCTCTCTCTCTCTCTCTCTCTCTCTCTCTCTCTCTCTCTCTTTCAGGGTCTCACTCTGGCACCCAGGCTAGAGTGCAGTGGTGCAATCATGGCTCACTGCAACCTCTACCTCTTAGGCTCAATTGATCCTCCCACCTCAGCCTCCCGAGTAGCTAGTACCACAGGCATGTGCCACCACACCTGACTAATTTTTGTTTTTTTTTTTTTGTGGATGTGGGGTTTCACTGTGTTGCCCAGGCTGGTCTTGAATTCCTGGGCTCAAGCAATCCACCTGCCTTGGCCTCCTGAAGTGTTGGGATTATAGGTGTGAGTCACTGAAACTGGTCATGTACTGTGTTCAACACTGAAAGAAAATCTTCCTGACCACTTCAGGGCCTGCAGAGTAACAGAACACTCAGCGGCCTTGTTCAGTACAATAATATCCAACAGCTCCTACAAAGGAGACTTAAACTGCTTGATAAAGGCCCATACTGCATATTCCCATAAAACCAGTTTATTCTAATTCAATCCAGCCCTGGTGAAGCGGCATCATTTGTCTGAGGTTATACCTGAGGTTCGTTGCCTTATGCCAAGGATATCAACGATGTGGACACACAAGGAGTGAGGTTAAGAGCAGAGGTTTAATAGGCAAAAGAAAGAAAAAAATCTCCTGAGGATGCGGTATCTGATTTACATAGGGCCCAAAAGATTAGTTGGACCAGGTGTGCCATTTACATAGCGCGCAATGAAGCTGGCCAGCCCACCATAATCTTTATTATTTGAATGGGTTCTCTACCTGGCTGGCGCCATGTTGCCTGCTTCTTTATTGCACATGTGGTTGACAAAGAAAAGGGAAGATGGAGCCTCCATGCTGAACATGCCTGGCCCCCGGGTAGCCTTTTCCTATTGGCACAACTGCTGGCATTCACTCATGTAAGCTTTCAGCTTGTTTACCTATGTCTGCAGCTTCCCTTTGTTAGAAAACAAATTATTTGGGGACTGCTTTTTATTAAAAGTGAAATCTTGCTGAGGACTCTTTTACCCTCACTAACTGCCTAAATAATTTCTATCTCCTGCATCACTGAATTCAGTTTTGAGAATGCTGAGGTGAGGATGATGTGGAGCCTGCCTTCAAATAGATCACACTTTAGCAGAGGAGATAGGTAGGTGAGCAAGTATTAATGTAACTGCCCAAGGGGTTTACCTTATCTAGGTTTACCTAGCTGCCTAGACAGAGCCAATTCCTTAAGACAGGGGAATTGAAATAGAAAAAGAGTAATTTCCACAGAGTCAGCTGGCGGGGAGACCAGAGTTTTATTATTACCTAAATCAGTTTCCCCAAGCATTTGGGAAGCAGTTTTTAAGCATAACTTGGTGGGTGGGAGGAATCCAGTGAGCCAGGAGTGCTGATTGGTAGGAGATGAAATCATAGGGAATTGGAGCTGTCTTCTTTCGCTCAGTCAGTTCCTGGGTGGAGGCCACAAGATCAGATGAGCCAGTTTATTGATCTGTGTGGGGCCAGCTGATCCATCAAGTGCAGGGTCTGCAAAATCTCTCAAGCGCTGATCTTAGGAGCAGTTTAGGAAGGGTCAGAATCTTGTAGCCTCCAGCTGCATGACTCCTAAACCATAATTTCTAATCTTGTGGCTAATGCTAGTCCTGCAAAGGCAATCCAGTCCCAGGGAAGAAGGGGGTCTGCTTTGGGAAAGGGCTCTTACCAGCTTTGCTAAGTTTCTCCCAAAGTTAGTTAAGCCTACACTTAGGAATGAACAAGGATAGCCTGGGGGTTAGAAGCAAGATGGAGTTGGTTAAGTTATATCTCTTTCACTGTCTCAGTCATAATTTTGCAAAGGCAGTTTCATTAATATTTTTCCACACTGGGTGCTGACTGCTGTGTGAACGAGGCGCAGTAGGAATTCAGAGTAGGTGGAGGTGAGGTCATCAGGGAAGGCTTTCTGGAGGCAGACACTAGGGCTAAATTTTGGAAGGAAAATAAGTTGTTCAGCAGTCAAAGTATGCAGAGGGTGTTCCAGGCAAGGGCCCAGAGGAGGAAGGCAGTATGTCTAGCGTTGTGAGCTATTGGTTGTTCAATATTGCAAATAGGTAAATCATGACATGCAAAGTAGTAGGAGATGCAATTGTAGAGTCAAGAAGAGGTGAGGCCCTTTTTATACTAAGCTTAAGGAACTTGAATTTTAGCACACATATTGGTAGTAATCAGACCTAAATGATCAACCAAATTACCTGGGGAACTTCCAAAAGAAACAAAAACAACAACAACAACAACAACAACAAAAACAAAGCAAAATAAATTCCTGAGCCCTACCTTTAGAGATTCTAATTCAGTAGGTCTGTGGTGAGCCTGGTCTGGTGATATGTGTATCCCAGTTGAGCAGCGGGACTTGGAGAAGGCTGAACAGTGAAAAGAGGCTAGGGAAATCGAAGCAGCAAGGGTGATAAATACTCCAAAGGCAATTGGAGATTAGTTTATTGGATTGTAGACTAACTGGGTCTCTTCAACTCACTTTTAAAAGGAATGTTTAGGGTTTAGAGAAGGCAAAAAGATACTGGCTTTTGTGTAATCTTTATTCAATGATTGATGTTACTGAAAATTTGCTGGTGAGCACTGGAGCAATAAGATGTTAACAATACCTTTCTGGGTTTGGTGGGAGCCCTACCCAGGTTTAAAGTTTATTTTGCACAAGATTCATCTCAAGTAGTAACAATAATGGCAAGAAATAAAGCATGATAATATTTATTGTTATAGCAAGTACTTATTAACATTTGTTTCTCCTAAAATTTGTAATAATACATGTTTAATTTACTTTGCACATAAAATAAAACTAACAGGCACGAATTCCTCTGAGTGAAGACAAGATTGGTCAAGGTTGAACTACAGCAACTAATAGTGAATGTCTACTACAAATAAGCAAATTAGTGGAGGAGCTTAAAGTAAAGCAAATCCTTGGGCCAGAAATAATGATTTGCTGAAAGCACTGGTTTTTGAAGCACAGACTTGAATTGCCTTGGGAAAGAGTCAGTCACAGATTTTTCCAGGTGTCTTGTCTGGAACCAGACAGTTGGTATATGAGCTTTCACTCACTATAAAAATATGCAACACAGTCTGGGAAACATAGTGAGACATTGTCTTTACAAAAAAACAAAACAAAGAAAAAGAAAAGAAAATGAGTCGAGTGTGATGGTACATTCCTGTAGTCCCACCTACTTTGGAGGCAGAAGTGGGAGGATTGCTTGAGTTCAGGAGTCTGAGGCTGCAGTGATCTATGATCGTGCCACTGAACCCTAGCCTGGGTGACAGAGTGAGACCCTATCACAAAAAATTTTAAAAAACACATAAAAGTAGTTCCCCCCTTATGTTTTATTTTGATGTGGGCTGATTTATAGAAATGTATAAGTTGTCATGGACTCTCGTATATTATCCTTTTTTTTTTTCTGAGACAGGGTCTTGCTATGTCACCTAGGGTGGAGTACAGTGGTGCAATCTCATCTCGCTGCTTCCTCTGCCTCCTGAGTTCAAGCGATTCTTGTGCCTCAGCCTCCCAAGTAGCTTGGTGTACAGGCATGTGCCACTGTGCCTGACCTTATTATTAAACTTTTTTTTTTTTTAAACGAAATCTCCCTCTGTTGCCCAGGCTGGAGTGTAGTGTCTCGATTTCGGCTCACTGCAACCTCTGCCTCCCAGGTTCAAGTGATTCTTCTGCCTCAGCCTCCCCAGTAGCTGGGACTACAGGCATGTGCCACCACACCTGGCTAATTTTTGTATTTACAGTAGAGATGGGGTTTCACCATATTGGCCAGGCTGGTCTCGAACTCCTGACCTCGTGATCTGCCCGCCTCGGCCTTCCAAAGTGTTGGGATTACAGGCATGAGCCACCATGGCCAGCCTCATTATTAAACTTTTTATGTCATGATGTGGCAAACTATATTTTTCAAAGATGGCAGTACCCACATCTCCCATGCACTTTTTACATGGTGACTTGAAGACTCCTCCCATTCAGAGTTGGGTCTATGTTCCTTTTATGGGTTAAACTGTGTTTCCCCAAAAATTCTTATGTTGAAGTTCTAACCTACAGTACCTCAGAATGTGAACTTAATCAGAGATGGGGTCTTTCCACAGTTAATCATGTAAAATGAACTCATTAGGGTGTGCCCTCATGCAGTATGACTGGTGTACTTTTAAAAGGGGAAAAATGGACACAGACACACAGAGCGGGAAGATGATGTGATGAGACAGGGAGAGAAGAGAGGAGAGCCAAGGAGAGAGGCCTGGAGCAGATCCTTCCTCTCAGCCCTCAGAAGGAACTAACCCTACCAACCCCTTCATTTTGGACTTCCAGCTTCCAGAACTGTGAGACAATACATTTCTCTTATTCAGGCCACCAGTCTGCAGTACTTTGTTATGGCAGCCCTAGCAAACTAATACACATTCCTCCTCTCAAATCTGGGTAGCTTATAATTACTGTGGAAGTGACATTACGTGACTTCCTAGGCCAGGTCATAAAAGGGAATACACCTTCCACTGATTCTCTTGGAAGGCTGCTCTGTGAGGAAGCCCAGGCCACCAGAAAAGTTCACATGTTGGTGTTCTAGCTGACAATCCCAGCTGACAGCTAGCATTGACTGATAGAGATGTAAATTAAGACAACTTTCACCCTTTGATTCTCTTTGTTAATTCCTGAGTCAAAAAAGGTGTTAGCATAATGAAATGACGGTTTTAAGCCACTACATTTGGGGATAATTAAATAATAGTTTGTAACATGTCTTTAAAATTATTTTTATTTAAGATTACTCGTGCCTTTGCCCAAATTGTTTCTCCTGCTTGGAATCCTCTCCCCCCAGATATCCAGCGTAGCATTATTGTAGTCTTTGCTCACTGTTCAAAATTTCCACCCACCTGTCCTTTCCATGCTGCCCCGCCACTACTACCTCCATCCCCCTTAGCTGTTCTATATTTTTCCACATGGCAAATATTACCTTTTAACATATGATATCATTAATTAATTAAGGTATTCAGTTTACTTATTTCTTATGGTCTTTCTTCTGTTAAATCTGTAAAGTTTTTGAGGGCAAAGACCTTTGTCCATTTGTTTACTGATGTATCCCAAGTTCCTAGAACAGTATTTGCCCCATAGTAGACACTCAGTAAAATAAATATTTGTTAAGTAAATGAATGAGAGGAATTTTAAATCTGGGAAATTAGAAAGTCACTGTTAACTCTGCAACTTTTTGGAATTTTTTTTTTTCAAGAGACAGGGGTTTCACTATGTTGCCCAGGCTGGCCTTGAACTCCTGGGCTCAAGCTCAAGCGATCCTCGTGCCTCAGCCTCCCAAAGTGCTGGGATTACAGATGTGAGCTACTGCGCCCTGTCTGTATCACATTATTTCAGTGAATGCCATTTCCCAAACTGGTATCCCATAGTAAAATAAATTTGGAAAATATTACATCATATGTATAGTCCTCTGAGTCACAATGTACAAAACAAACCTAAACATTTCAAAGTGCTGCAGTAAAGTCAACTGCTTTCCTAATGTACCTCATCTTTTCCAAAATTTTCATGGCCAGGTTGTTTCACGGCACACTGATTACCACAGCAGTGGCATATGGAGTAGGAATGATACTATGAGGGCCTATGGAATATGGAGAGAGGATATGAAAGCAATGGGACAAACAGATGTTGGCGCGGTTGTACAGAAAAGGGAACACTCAGACACTGTTGGTGGAAATGTAAATTAGTTCAACCCCTGTGGAAAGCAGTTAGGAGACTTCTCAAAGAACTAAAAATAGAATTACCATTCAGCCCAGCAATCTCATTACTGGGTATATATCCAAAGGAAAAGAAATCATTCCATCAGAAAGACACCTGCACTTGTACATTTATCACAGCACTATTCACCATAGGAGATGTGGAATCAACTTAGGTGTCCATCGGTGGTGGACTGGATAAAGAAAATGTGGTGCATATACACCATGGAATACTAGGCAGCCATAAACAAGAATGAAACCATGTCTTTGCAGCAACATGGATGCATTATTTTAAATGAATTAATGCAGAAACAGATAATAAGGCCATTATCTTAAATGAATTAATGCAGAAACAGAAAACCAAATACCATATGTTCTCACTTATAAATGGGAGCTAAACATGGGATACACATAGACACAAAGATGGGAACAATAGACACACTGGGGACTCTAAAATTAGGGAAGAGGGCAAGGGTTGAAAAACCGCCTATTAAGTACTATGTTCACTATTTGGGCGATAGGTTCAATAGAAGCACAAACCTCAGTATCATGTGATATATTCATGTAACAAACTTGCACATGTACCTCCTGAATCTAAAATAAATAAAATAAAAAAGGAGCTTTCAAACTTTTTTATTGTAACCCACACTAAGAAATTATTTTACTTATTTTTAATTTTAATTTTTTGTACAGATGGGGTCTTCCTATGTTGCCCAGGCTGGTCTCGAACTTCTGGGCTCAAGCAAACCAAGAGATCATTTTTACACACGCATAAAAATTTAAAAATAAAAGTAACTGAAATAAAGTTTTCACAAACTATTCTTAGCATTGTTATGTGCTGTGCAGTGATGTTTTCTATCCTAACCCATCCCATTCTGTTCTGTTCTATTCTCTTTCAGTTGTGGTCAAAATGCACTAAATTGATTTCATGAGCCAGAATTTTTCTTTTCCTGATGCTTTTGGGAGAGCTCCTCAAACTCTTCAAACCCAGTCCATTCTTCAGTTGTATCTATTCTGCCTCATATTTGTTTTTTAAAAATTAAATTGTTGTGGCTCCAGATGAGGGTTTTTTAAAAAAAGAAATAAAAAAATTGTTGTGGGTACATAGTAGGTGTACATATTTATGGGGGATATGAGATGTTTTGATGTAGGCAGGTAATGCATAATAATCCTATCATGGGGAATGAGGTATCCATCCCTTCAAGCTGTTATCCTTCGTGTTACTACCAATTCAATTATACTCTTCTAGTTATTTTTAAAATGTACAATTAATTATTATTGACAATAGTCACACTGTTGTGCTACATTCTGCTATTTATTCCGTCTATTTATCCTTTATTTTATTACTTTCTTCATACTTAATGTTTCCACTAGGTTTAAAACAATTAATTCTTTCTCTTGCTTAACGTTACTAATAAGTCCCCTCCCTCTTTGATATATGTATTATGCTTGCTTTAAATTCTTGATGTCTATTCCTATAATTATGCTTCAAATGACATGACCTGTTCCATCTGTAGTCTTTCTTTTACACAAATTGTGCTCCTCAACTATCTCAACTCAGCACTTTGGAAATTGCTCAGGCTGAAAAATTTGGAAAACATAGAAAAATACAATATAAATAACAAAATAAAAACCACCCATAATTTCACCCAGAGTTAACCAATTGACATTTTATTGTATTTTCTTCCAGTCCTTCTATTTGCATGTTTAGTACATTATATTATTGAGAAAATACTGTATGTAATTTTCTATCTGAACCTTTCTCTTAACTTTAAGATTTTCTCGAGTTATTAAAACTGTTTACAGACCTTGCTTTAATGATTGCAAAATATTCCATCATAAGAATAATATATTTAATCCCGAGCATTTAGAATGTTTTTGCTTCTTAAAAAAATAACTGCAACAAACAGTTTGTACATAAATATTTACTTGTATTTCTGGTTATTTCCATAAAATAGAATCTAGAATGAATGGATTCAAGGGAATGGACACTAAGATCCAAGCTCTGTTTTGCCACATTGTTTGCTGAAAGGTTTGTACAACTTTACAGTTCCACAGGCAGTGTGTAATTGAGTTCCTACCATCATGTTCATCATCCTCACGTAATTTGCTAATTTGATAGAGTTTTCTGTTTCCTATTTTGCATCTCTCTGATTAGTATTGATCATTCATTGTTTGTATTTACTTTTCTGTAAATTTTGGGTTCAGGCCATTCCCAGTTTTTTCTGCTCTGGAAGGCTAGCCAACCAAAGCTTTCTAGCAAAGGTGCTCACATGTGCCTCTAGTGGAAGCTATTGAGAATGCCTTCTGCAAAGGGGTGTATGTACTTGACCGTAACCTATGACTTGCAGCTTGATGGTAGAATCAGGTGAAGTGCCACACTGAGTGTAGACAATGAGGTTTCAGTGTGTTTGCATATGCATAACAGAGAGGTGATAGTTCAGTCTCAGTTTAAGCCTGGACATCAGGCAATAAGGAGTGTGTGTGTGCATGAAAAGGTTGGTCACCAAATACATTTTAAATACACACACAAAATTACAACTTATGACAAGGTTTTCTCATGGCCTCATAAACATACTTTTCATTTTCCATGTGACTTGTAGACAGCTGCATCCCTAGAATCACTTTAGAGAGCCCTGTCCTTCCCAAGCAGAGAGATTTGTCTGCACAGCCAACCTCTGGGTGAACCACAAATGCAAAATAAATAAATGTCTTCTTCTAGAACAGCAATATTATTTTTCAATTCCTCTTGAAACTAAAAATACTAAGTCTATTTCCAGGAAATTACTAGACAAGGTGAACAAATACCAGAAGTTTATAGAGCTGCAAAGATGTACTCTGGAGAGTCTGGTGTTGAATGTAGCCCTCAACACGAGGAGTCCTCTCTGGAATGGAAATACGTGTATTTTTCAGTTGAATTCATGATACAAAATACTTTATGAGCTTTTGACTTTGGGGTTCAAAATCTAAACACGTGCCACTACAAACCACTGAGATGAGGAGCTAAATAAGTCTGTGTGTGGGCATGTGTTAGGATGGGAGGACCAGTCCAGGTTAACAATGTAAGGAAAATTCCTGAGTCCATGTAAATAATTTTGGCGTTATAAAACACAGATTTGGACTTTTGCTGACATTCTGAATTCTTGAGGATGTCTGAGTCCTGCTCAGGCCATGGAATGCTTGTTTAAGGAATTGTCAGGCAAGCATAAGCTGCCCAGTGGGACCTAGAGACCACTAAAATATCTTCTTCACAAAGGAATCTCACCTCCCAACCACACTCTCTATAAAAGACCCACCACTGGAACCTTGATTAAGGCGGTATCAAGAGGATGCCCAGGTTAAAATGTACCCACTCTTGGGAAAGGCACCAAACACCGTCAGTCAATAGCAGCTTACCCAGACTTACTGCCAGACCAAGTAAGAGCTGGCTTGAAGAAGCAGGGTGGGGTTGGAAAGAGCCTGGCCGATGGAGTCCTGCCTTGGGAGAGGCTACCAACCTGGAACAGGAGGATGGAAGGCTCTGCTCTGTCTTGGCTGCCTCCAGGAGGCTTAGTAGCAACATCCAGAACCTGTCTCCTCAGTCATCACATGGAGATGTCCACTTCACCCGTTGTTGAAATTAGCTTGGCACATGGGAACCAGCACGAGTGTTAGGTAATGTTACACCACAGGAGAAGGCCGTAGTGGAGCGCCCTAGACAGCCAGAGAAAAAGTTTAGATCATCTTGGGGCTCCCAAGGAGCAGGACAGGTAAGGAGGGGGAATAAGGATGTAAAAGCATGGGGTGGGGGTGGGGATGATCACAATTTTGTCCAGAACTAATTGTGGAGGAGTCTCGACTCATGCCTTTTTACTGAAGGTGATCTGCAGAGTCTGAACCTGAAAGTTTCAAAATTGTGAACAAGTTGAGGTTTCAAATCCAGAAGGGTGAGTCCCCCTTATGTTGTTCTGTCAGCAGACACCTTCCCCCTCACTTCACCAATGTGTGTGCTCTGTTAGGACAATGGGCTTCCTTTGAGGGTTTCTGGGGTGAAAAAGACACAGGAAAATGAATATATCAAACATTTTATCAGTGTCTACTGCATGCAGAGTAGACAAAGAGCTAAGTGAGTGGAGGTTCAAAAACTAACAGAAAAAGAGAAGCAACCCAAATGTACACCACTGGATGGATGGATGGATGGATGGATAAACAAAATGGGGCATATACATTCAATGGAACATATTCAGCCGAAAAAAGAAGATATTTTGATACATGCTTCCACAAGGATGACCCTTAAAGACATTATGCTAAGAGAAAAAAGCCAGACACAAGGGACAAATGTGATTAGGATTCCACTCAGATGATGTACCTAGAGTAGATAAATTCATAGAGACAGAAAGTAGAATAGTGGTTGCCAGGTCTGGCGAAAGGTTGGGGGTGTAGAAGGATGGTTGGGGAAACGGGGAGTTACTTTTTAATGGGCACAAAATTTCAGTTTGGGATGATGGAAAAGTTCTGGAAATGGGTAGTGGTAATAGTTGCACAATAATGTGAATGTACTTGGTGCCTCTAAACTGTACACTTAGAATGGTTAAAATGGTAAATTATGTATATTTTACAACCCTACTCGCCCCTCCCCCTACTAGCCAAGTAAGCAATAAACAACTCAGAGCCCAGGTTTTGGCCCCCAGACACTTGAGTTTAACAGGAATGGAAATGCCTGTAGCCCCCAGGAAGGACAGCGAAGGCTGAATGGGCCCTGGGGCAGCGACTCCCGGCATCCCTCCCTTTCGTGGGGGCGCTCAGGAGGACCTCATCATCGGGCAGAGTAACTACCAACCTGGTTACCCACGGGACGGAGCACCCTCAGACCAGGGACTCGCGTTTTCGTCTGTCTGTTTACAGGGCTCAGACTGACAGGCACAAACAGTATCTCAATACAGCCTTCTAGGATGACTCTTCAAAGGAGGGTCGAAGCGCCGGGGATATCGCCAGGGTTGAAAACACGTTCATATTCACGTTCATGGGTAAAATCCTGGGATGCACAAGGAATAGCCTAGGATCCTGCCCGGTAAGTCTGAGCTCCCAGGTCTCTGCCAGCCCTCATCCGCCGAAGGAGGTCCCTGGGCCTGGGGCGCTCATGGTCAGGGGCAAAGGACAAAGGGCGGAGGCAGAGAGCCTTTCCCAGGGTAGCGCAACCTCTCCGGTTCTCACCGAAAGTAATCCATGTGACCCCCACGCGGGGGCTCCTGGAGCGCCCAAACCGCTCGCGGGGGGTGAAAAGCCGAAACCTGCAGTCCAAGGACCTGCCTCCACTCCCACCCAGTCCCGGCCGCCCGCAGCCAGTGGCAGGCACGCCCGGGAGCGGGCTGCCCACACTCGAGAAACGCAGGCTGCTGGGCGAGTTCCCGGCGCTGGCCGAGCTCCCAGGGAGTTCCCGGCCCGGGCGCGAGGGCCCGCAGGTCGTCGCGCCGCCGCCAGGGGGCAGCTCTGCCCCACGCAGGCACCACCTGGGACCCGCGCCCAGCCACTTTCCGTGTCCACGCGAGCGGGTTGCGCGGGACGGGGCTCGCCGCTGGGAAAGGTTTTGGTTGCTTGTATCAGCTTGGGGGCGGGGAGCCGGGGGAGAGTTACCGGCTGGGGCCGAATGCTGGGAGCGCTGTAGGGAGGGAGGCCCGGGGTGGGGGACGACGGGAGAGACAAGGGGGTCGCGCAAGACGTGAATCGCTTGGGTTTCCGCGCTCGGGGAATTTCGCGACCGCGGAACTAAAGGTTGCATACAAACATGGAGCTTAACTAAGCAAACAAAACAAGTGGTCACATCCAAATGTGGGGCTTCAGTAAAGCTCGCCTAAATCTTAGTGACACTTCTCTGTCTCTGCAGCGGTCCCTCTGGGCTGATCTTCCACTCTGACCTTCAGTAAGTCCTAACACTTTCCCCGGAGTGGCCAGGAGATAATTCGCCACATTTTGCAAACGTTTCCAGGGAAGAGCCTCTTAACCCTTTGGAGGAGGAACTTGCGGACAAAGTTACAAACGAACGCAGTCTCTCGTGCCATGAGCGTAATGATGGCTATAACCGGTCACCTAAAGTAATTAATGGTCTGCGAACAAATTCTTCCTCTCTGTTTCATCTTTGAATAACTTCGCCACACACCAACCCTCAGTGCTGCGAAAGTCATGGTGTTTATTTAGATATCGACTGAGTACTTATAAAACTTAAACTTTCCAATGTAAAAGTGAACCCCTTGGTAAGGACTCCTGGCTACATCAACAAAGAAATGTGATGCCTGATTAATAGTGCTGATTAATGTTGGTTCAGGTTAATGCTCAGCCTATTACAGTAATTAAATGGTTCAGTCATATATCAAACGAGAGTCAATGAAAAACAATTTATTTAGAACGTCGAGGCTTTCTCATAGATTGTTCAAAGACCTATGATAGCCTTTATGGGTCATATGTAAATATAACTGGTGGTAGCAGTCCTCAGCAACAAAAACTCGATTTTAATAGAGGTCTTTAGATGAGGAACAGTTTATTTTTGAGGCTCTGTGATTGACAGAGGTAGTAATGACACGTTTCAAAATGTGAAAAGTACTTGGTCGATAAAATGATATACACAATGGCAGCTGATGGCTGTTCCTACAGAACGACATTGAATTTTGATTCAGTTCTTGTCAAGAGGTCATTTTAATCAGAAAGCTAAACTTTTGGGGCAAGCTCCCCTCTTTGAAATAGAAGCATTTTAGGAAATGCACAAATAAGTGAATGTGAATTCAACAAACTATTAGGATTTTCCCACTAGCCAAAATAGCTCGTTTGAGTTGGTGATAAAGATATATTTAAAAGAGCATATCTTAATTATTTCCACTATCTTGTCACCTGAAAAGAAAACTGAATTGAGCGGAACTTGAATCTCATAAAAAAATCTTCATTTCACCCGAAAGTATTAACAATATTTAAGGATCTTCCAAAACACATTTTTTAAGTTTATCTTAAAGTCATCTATCATTATAGTTTCTATTTAAAAAGACTCAATAGAAATATGTATATGTTATGTAATTTAAGTATTTTGGGATTACTATGAAAAGTGCTGACTAGAATGTTCCCCCTACTGAGAACTACATAGCCCCATTATGAACGAACGTTTTTCCTTTTTTTCTTTCTTTTTTTCTTTCTTTTTTTTTTTTGAGGCAGAGTTTCGATCTTGCTGCCCAGGCTGGAGTGCAGTGGCACAATCTCGGCTCAGTGCAACCTCCGCATCCCAGGTTCATGCGATTCTTCTGCCTCCGCCTCCTGAGTAGCCGGGATTACAGGCCCCACCTACCAATTTTTTTGTATTTTTAGTAGAGACGGAGTTTCACCATGTTGGCCAGGTTGGTCGAACTTTTTAGTAGTTTCTAGGTGCAACTTTTGTGCGTGTATTTGGGTTTTCACTAAAGTTTTCTATTTCTTTTCCGAATTCAATTATTATGTTCTTTATTCCCATGACATTTGTCAGATCGTCTCATTAGAGTGGCTTAGTTTAACTGTCAAGTCTCTGGGGCATTCAATTGCAGAGAAGTGACTAAAACGCCAGTCTCACAGCAATTTTATTAACAGATGGTGGAAAACAAACGTCTTTGGAGTAAGACCTAAGAGAATGGGCTAAGGGGTCAATAAACTATTATTATCGTGCTTAAATTGGGGGGCTTCTCATCAGGTCCAATGGGGAGCCGCTCGCCCCATCTGGGGGAGTTGGACACCCCCAAGAGACCCCAGAGCGTACCCCAGGGACCACGTCAGAGAGTGGGGTGGTTATCCCCTGGCTGGACGGCTCCTACAGGCTGTCGAGGGGTCAAACCAGAGTGTCGCGGGTGGGCTGCTGAGGTTAGGGAGGACTAATTGAGGAGGCTGGGAAGTCTAACTCGTGCAGCGGCCCTCGGTGCAGAACGCCAGGTAATTCTGGCATCAGCCCCTTTGGCAGGAAATAGTGAGGTCCCCCTCTCCTCCCAACTCTTCTCAGCTGCTGCCTCCCTCCTACGGGTGAATTCTCTCTCCCGAACAGGGCTGATTTCCTAGGCTTTCTTTCCTTCCCTCGGCAGCGCTCTGACGTGCATACCATGTGACAGGTCCCCTTCTGCTATAAGCCGAGGAAGGTCCGCCCTCTCCTGGACTCAGCCCTGGCCTCGCCGAGCTCTGTTCCTAAACTCTCACCCGTCCCGCACGTTCTTGGGCGCCTGGCATTCGGATTCGCCCGCCCGGACCCCGCCACCCCCTCCTCAACCGACGGGGCAAAAGCTGCTCCGAGAGGAGAAGGTCAAGTGCTCCGCCCGGGACGGACGCGAGCGGAGCCCAGGGAGCGCAGCATCCGCGGCGGCGCAGGAGTTACAAAGTCTGCGCGCGAGACTCCGCCGCCACCCAGCAGCCCCGGCGCAGCTCCGGCAGCCGCAGTCGCAGCACTCCCAGCGTGGCGCCCCCCGGCCGGGCCTGGCGCCCGGGACCAGGGCTGGGGCGCAGAGGGAACCCGGGGCCCGGCGACCCCATGCGCCGCCCCACCGCCGCCGCGCCACAGCTATGACCCTGAGCACTGAGATGTCCGATGCCTCCGGCCTCGCCGAGGAAACAGACATCGACGTGGTGGGGGAGGGCGAGGAGGAAGACGACGAGGAAGAGGAGGACGACGACGAGGGCGGCGGTGGCGGGCCTCGGCTGGCTGTCCCCGCGCAGCGGCGGCGGCGGCGCTCCTACGCCGGGGAGGACGAGCTGGAGGATCTGGAGGAGGACGACGACGACGATGACATCCTCCTGGCCCCGCCTGCTGGGGGCTCCCCGGCGCCCCCGGGCCCGGCCCCGGCGGCAGGGGCAGGAACCGGTGGGGGCGGCGGCGGCGCGGGCGGCGGCGGCGGCGGCGGCGGGAGCGCGGGTAGCGGCGCCAAGAACCCGCTGGTGAAGCCGCCGTACTCGTATATCGCGCTCATCACTATGGCCATCCTGCAGAGCCCCAAGAAGCGGCTGACGCTGAGCGAGATCTGCGAGTTCATCAGCGGCCGCTTCCCCTACTACCGGGAGAAGTTCCCCGCCTGGCAGAACAGCATCCGCCACAACCTCTCGCTCAACGACTGCTTCGTCAAGATCCCCCGCGAGCCCGGCAACCCAGGCAAGGGCAACTACTGGACGCTGGACCCTGAGTCCGCCGACATGTTCGACAACGGCAGCTTCCTGCGCCGGAGGAAGCGCTTCAAGCGGCAGCCGCTACTCCCACCCAACGCCGCGGCCGCCGAGTCGCTACTGCTGCGCGGCGCGGGAGCCGCAGGGGGCGCGGGCGACCCGGCAGCCGCCGCCGCGCTCTTCCCGCCTGCGCCGCCGCCGCCCCCGCATGCTTACGGCTACGGCCCCTACGGCTGCGGCTACGGCCTGCAGCTGCCTCCTTACGCGCCGCCCTCGGCCCTCTTCGCTGCCGCCGCGGCCGCCGCAGCCGCCGCCGCCTTCCACCCGCACTCGCCCCCGCCGCCCCCGCAGCCGCATGGCGCGGCCGCCGAGCTGGCCCGGACCGCGTTCGGCTACCGGCCGCACCCGCTCGGCGCCGCCCTGCCCGGCCCCCTGCCGGCCTCCGCGGCCAAGGCGGGCGGCCCGGGCGCCTCAGCGCTGGCGCGCTCGCCTTTCTCCATCGAGAGCATCATCGGGGGCAGCTTGGGCCCGGCCGCCGCTGCCGCCGCCGCCGCGCAGGCCGCCGCCGCGGCTCAGGCCTCGCCCTCGCCCTCGCCAGTGGCTGCGCCGCCCGCGCCCGGATCCAGCGGAGGAGGCTGCGCAGCGCAGGCGGCCGTGGGCCCGGCGGCCGCGCTTACCCGCTCCCTCGTGGCCGCCGCGGCCGCCGCCGCTTCCTCCGTCTCCTCGTCCGCCGCCCTGGGGACTCTGCACCAAGGGACTGCCCTGTCCAGTGTCGAGAACTTTACTGCTAGGATATCCAATTGTTAATAACGCTATGTTAGCGCGCTCGAGGAAGAAGGTAGGAATCCCGGCTCCTTTTCTCGTCTCAGTGGTTCGGTGTTTTGTTCGCTCCTCCCGGCGCGGCCCCTCTCGACCTCGCGCGCCTATTTCGCCGCTGAGAATTCTCGGACGAAACTGTCAACAGCTCAGGCGCGCTTGGCGGCTCTGCGGGTCCCTCTATTTATGCAAAGCCGTCCTATGCTACAGCCCCCTGACCTGGGGTGGGGAGGAAGAGGGTGCCGGGGAAGGGCGTCCGCCCTGTCCAGGCACTAGAGGCTCCCATGACTTTTGGTAGATGAAAAACAACTAAGCCTTTTTGAGGTGTAGAGATTCTCAGGTCCAGGCGTTAAAAAATAATGTTCAAAGAATAATACAAAAATAGTAAAGGTCTTGAAGAATGCCAACGAAGCAATTCTTTTTTGAGGACATTTGTCTGGTGTACTTTTTCATGAAAAGGAAAAAAATGGTTAACATGTTTACACAAGGAAAAAAGTCAAAATTATCATTTCTTATTTCAACCTGTGTTTTGTATCATAACAGACGTGCGGAATTTTTTGTACTTACTGCGTATTCTTTACAAGGAGTATTGTAAATTTTACTGGCAATTATTATTGTACTATTCTAAATGTAAGATTTTTACACTTTTTCAGAAATAAAAATGCTTAATTTTCAAAGAAAATTCACCAAAATAATTGGCTTCAGTTGTCCCCTTCTTAGTTTTTTTTTTTTCTACTTAAAAAAGTTTCTATATGGGGTAAGTAGGAACTCGGTATAGAACAGACTTAAATATTTTCTGAGAGACTTTAACAACAGTATCATGTCGTGATTTTTCATTTGAACCTCCTAAGTGAAAACCGTGGTAGGAGATCAGAAATTACTTTTAAATGACTACAAATAAAGTAAGTTACTTTCGTGTACATTTTCAAATCTGATTCTATGCCATTTTAAAGCGCATTGAGGTATGTTAAAATTAAAACCACAGGTACCCAAAGATAATTTTATAGGAACTTTGCATTTCATTTTTGAGCTTCCTTCCTCATTTAATTTCCACTCCGTTCACGACAATCTTATATCTACGGAAACTCTCAACCTAATAGGTTGTAATGGAAATGAAACAAGCAAAGAGGCAGTCTAATTTTAAAATTCTAATAGGAAAAATTAGTAGAGATGATCATCAGTTAAGGAGCTTTAAAGCCCTGAATAGGGACATATTTGCATATAAGAAATAAATTATATTTAAAAGTGCCAGTATTTACAGCTACTATGTGGCAGATGGAAGGAATGCGAGTAATTGTATAAAGAGGTTTTTCTCTTAAAAGGCCAATTTATTGAAATTCTGGCTTAAGTGAATAGGGTATTTAAGATAAACCTTCAACTTTGGGATGCTTTAAAGAATAAATGAAAATGTATCAGGTGTTCATTGAACTAATTATATTTATTGAATTTAGGTAATTTAGGTTTATCTTTTTCAGTTTTTAATGTCTTTTATTAACTATTACATGAAATTTCTAGTTCTTTGAAAAAAACGTGAGATACAAGTTTTGATTACTACAATGTTGTGTGCCCCAAAGAATACCTAGGTATATGTAACACATAATTTAAATGTCTAACATTAGTATTTGCAGCGGAGATTAAATCTGTTTATTTAATTTCTTTAAAATGTTTGGACAGGTATATATATGAAGATTCACAGATTTAACTTACCAAGTTAATGAAATCTATAGGGTCAATATTTTGCAATGATACTCATTCATGACGCCCTGTCTCTTTTTAGGGAGAAAACGGACTCTCGCGGGCTCAAATGAAGTTCTCTCCCCTACCCCCGCCCCCAGTTAAATGTTTGAAGGAGGTTAAACTCTCTCACCCTCAAACTTACCCCTAAATCGATAATACAAGTTGAAATATTGTTAGACCAAAGTCTTGTATACAAAAGTTACTTTTACTCTAGCCCGGTTAAGAGAGAGGAGTCATTGAATCCGAGAACGTCTGGACTCCACGCGCCGCCTCGGGTGGAGAGGCGTTGGCAGGCGGAATCCAAACGCCACAGACACTGCTGGCGCGCCTGGTAGCCTTCTGTAATGCATGCATCTGAAATTTAGATCTGAAAATAGTTACAAAGAGAGACAGCCAAGAACAAAACCTTGTGTATTTTTGATTTTTGCGCGATGCGTGGATGTCCTGAAAGCAGGGAATCCTGGTTTATCTTGTCTCTTGTTCATATTCCCACGTCTTCAAAAGTGCCAGAACGGGCCCCACCTCCAGGGGTGTCAGTGCATTTAAGAGAATGGCAAGAAGCCACAGGGCAGGCCTCGCCCCGGATCCCGGGGTTGGGGTCCCGCTTCACGCGCCCCCACTGGAGACTGCAAGCCTGTTTTTAAACAGGTGGAGAGCAGCGTGAGCTCAGAGCTAAAGGAATGTGCAAACCCAAGTCTCCTGGATTCAAAGTTTTGCGTCCTGCTCCTCAGCTCCCCACCCTCTGCGTTTGGGGTTCAGTTCTCGGCCTTGCAGACCCTGCGGGCCTGCTCCCAGGGGGATGAGACTGGGGGAAGCAGGGCCACCGGGCGGGTGAGGTAGGAGCTGCGAGAGGTGTGGGCCGTGGGGCAGGCGAAGGACGAGTGGGCCGTGGACCCGGGACCAGCGAGCCAGGAGCGCGGGGCGCGCCCCATCAGGCCGTGCAGGCGAGCAGGTGCTGGAACAAAGGCCGCGGGGCCGCCAGGCTACCGCGGCCTTTGATGGGCAAGGACCTCTCCTCCTGGAGCTCCTCATTCGCATGCAAATCCAGCGCTGGTCCCCTTTTCTTTGTAGGCAAACAGAAGGATGTTTGTGTGTTTGTAGGAACGAAGCCTGCTTGAACAAGCCTTCCTCAATAGGCTGGGTCTCGAAAAATAAACCAGTTGGACAAACATTGGCCACCAGCTCTCCTCCTCCCAACTACAAAGTGTGGATTTGCTACAACTCATTAACCCGACGCTTTTCTCCCCTTCTCCTTGTTTCTCTGCTCATCAAACGCCCCCGTAGAGCCTCGAGACAAATGACCGAAGCTCAGTCGGGAGGGAATTGCAGTTAATAGGGAGAGGGATATATTGGGGCTAATGGTTCAGGCAGCTCCTGGAGAAGGACCACACAAAAAGGAGCCTCTCCATTCAGGGCTCTGTTGTGCTGCAGAGATTTAATCTGCAGCTAGATTTAGCCAAATGTTATCTATTGCGGGGGTAATGAAGCCCTTATGGGTTGAATTGCTCCTTGTACCACACATGGTGTCATGACCTTAGATCGTTCCTTGGTTGATTTCTCTTTTCTCTATTGGGTAATTATTTTATGTCTTTAAAATAAGAAGCTAGTGCTTCTCCTCAACAACGTGTTTCCTGTCCATCCTATCTCATGCATTTATTTAAGGGCCACTTCCCTTCCCCTTAAGAAAAAAAGGAACTGGGGAGATGAAGGAAAAAAATTGTGAAGACGCTTCTTATTTTTCACTCCCTGAAGCATCTGTATGTTTACACATCTCAACTTGTCTGGCCCCTACTTGGCAGCTCTTTCCTGGCCAAACTTTCTGTTGATGGAACTGGAATTCTGGATATATTTATTATCAAAATTCTTGCAGTGAAAGTAGTAAGCATTCATCTCAGGAAAAGGCTTTTCTGCCCTTCACAGTTTTTTTCTTTTTTATAAACCTACCATTTCTTCCTGTAGCCTGTCCTCTGAGAGAGTTGGGGGAGGTGGTTATTCTGATGGAAGGTGATTATTTTGATGGAATACCAGCCTGTGTCATTTATTAAAGGCCGTCTGAGGCCAGTGGTTGAGGCTGTGCCTGTTGTGTTTTTCTCTCTCTAGCCCCAGTGACTCTGATTTCCTTGTTTGATCGAGGACCAAGCTTGGAGCAGCTAATGGTGTTATTACAACTGCTATTGATGGGTAGGGATCTGTTCTTACTACCCAAAGCCAGGAATCAAGGACTGTAGTTATAATTTTAAAATTCTCTGCTGGCTACACATTCTGCTCACACCTGTTTTTATTACTGACTGAGAAAAGACATTTTGGGGGCAATTTAAAGGTCATATCAGTATCAAACCCAATCCAAATCAGAAATCTGCCCAGGAACTGCCCTAGTCTCTCAGGGCTCTTCCAGGGGGGAAACCATGCATCTAATTGGAATGCCAGGGGTCCATCACCCCCTTAGAACTAAACCAGACGAGGACAGGCCTGGGGAGCAGAGGACAAGTGAAGTGGGCCCAGCATTGTCTGCATTCATTCTTGTCTCTGCCGGTTTCCTGGTGGTGCAGCTGCGTCACACATATACATACACAGGCATGCATGCTCATTGCCCATCAGCTGCCACTTGCCTCCTCTATGATTTTGTAATTAGACATATGCTTTTTGTTGGTAAATGTGTTTGATGTCATGGCCAGTGAAATGTGGTGTGTTTATAGGGCAACGAATGTAAATGTGTAAATATGTTTAGTGTAAAATCTGGCCCTTCGACTTTAGCAATAAATACCCTGCCAGCTCAGATACAATTATATTTGACAGAAAGATGGAGAATCTGATCATGACCAGCTGCTCAGGGCTCTTTGGGGCTTATACTTTCCCAACTGAATTCGCTTTTCAGATAATTTCTTTGCATGTCGCATCCCTCTAATCACATCTTTCCCTTGATGTGAACAGCTTGGGCTTCTTTCTTGTTAGTGTTGACCCCTCTGGCATGTAGGAAACTTCCTGGTTTGTTCCTCCAGCTTTTTTCCTCTAGGAAAATACTAGTCAGTAAGATGCAAAGCACACACAGAGAAAACAACTGATGATTCTCAAAGATCCGCTTTGATTCCGAAGCCTCCATGTAGGGTGGCTAGGAGGAGAAACGAAGATAACAGTGATGAGCTTCTGATGACTTACATTTAGAGTTTTTCTTGTTGTTATTACCATGAGCTTACCACGTTGAAAAAACTATTTTGTGCTACTCTGACTTTTAAAAGTAGAAGTTTTAGGGTGGTGTATGTTTGGAAAAGTGTGCAAATCCTAACAACTTTTCGCAGTGGCCACATACGTATTACATAACTAGCATCAGAGCAAGAAGCAGATGTTATCAGTGTCCCAGAACCCCTTTCGTGTCTATTCAGTCAATATCATCAACACACATTGACTTTGTAAAAGGACACTCACTAATAATTCTCTCAACTGCACTGTGAAATAGTGAGGATAAGAATTATTATTGACCTCATTTTACAAATAAAGATATCAAGGCTCAAAAGAGATTAAATGACTTGCCCAAGGTCACAGCTACTGGGACTTCAGCATTTAACACCCATCTTATTTTTGTTACATCGCACTGCTACTTTGTTGCCATCATTGTGATTTATTAAATAACAACTGTGGTAGGGAAGTTGCCTTAGAGGTCACTGTGTAGAAGAGTCATTTATTTCTTACACATTTTTCTTTTTGGCATTGTTGCCACACCTTCCTCCCTACCACTTCCACCTAGATCTTCTGAGAGATACTCTCACAATTCATTTTAGATTCATTTGGAATTGGTAGCTAATTATTTTAAGAGGCATCAGCTTCCTCCACGTAGCTCTACACGATACACATGATACTTTCCTGGCATCCCTCACGCCCCCCATTTTTTGGCATCAACGGTATTCTTTAAAACATCACACACACATTCACATACACGTGCGCACACACACAGCTTATTTTGTACCATTTACCCATTTCCTCAGCTTCTTTTGCTGGTTTTTAATGGTCAGGATCCTCTAGTTTAGAACTTTTTGCTAAACTGCTAAGCAGGTCTTACAACCAGCCTTAGGGATACATCCTCCCTGTGTGGAAAAGGTAAGAATACATAAGGAGTCAGATCAACTGGTTTAACACTTAATGAGAAAATGAAAGATTTTTCTGAGGATATGCCCCTTCTCCCAGCCTACTCTTAAAGATATTTTGTTGTCTTTGAACAGCTGCATATGATGTGGCTTGGGCCCATCCTTTTCACCCCTATACAATTAATCCACCTGCCTTGCCAGAGGTCTCCTAAAATGCTTACAGGGGAATTCTAGACTACCTGCGAGCTTACCATTGCCCATTGCCATCCAGAAGTCTTGTTACAGCCCAGCCTCCTCAGGCAGGGGTTGGGGCCACTGCTTTGTTCAGTGTGAAGACATCCACACCAGAGTCAGTGCAGGGATTGTGCCTGTAAGCTGCGGAGTGCAAAGGAGAGTGTGTATGGCAATCTTTCCAAGGGACAGTGCTTAATGCAAGAGAACATTGATTTCCTGGAGAAAATAATGTTGCTTTAAAAACAGGAAAGTTTTTTCTTTTTAATTCTAGAGTTTAAAAAAAAAAACAACAAAAACCTAGGCCCCACAAGTCCACTGAGCACCAGAAGAGGAACAGGTGTGGGCTGGAGGTGGGTGGGTACAGGCTGAATCTGAGGCCCTGCGGCCTTGCCTGGATTTCCCTGTCCTAGAGGGAGCCAGGCACAGACCAAGGATTCTTATTGCAATTACTGATCAAGAATAGACTGGCAAAGAGGGGAGGGCAGAGATTAATTATGGCAGAAGGCAGAAGTGTCTTCGCTTACTCGCCTAGGAATTGCTGTTAAAATAGCTGGAAGACAGATTTTTTCAGCAGCAAAAGGAAGCAACACATTTTTGGAAAGGTCTACAAGAAAGGGTTATTATGAAGGAAAAATAACTGGCCCTCTATTTTTGCTTATTCTAATGCAGAGAGTTTCATATATGTATGAAACTGTGCAGAATTTTGTTCTGTTAGATGATTGACTATGGAGAAAAAAAATCACAAGCCAAAAGAAAAAAAAATCTCCAAAGCCTGCAAGAGAAGAAAGAAGACTAGTTTGAAATTAAACATTAGATCAGTTTTCATAATATTTTGCATTTTTCTTGTGGGGTAGGAGAGGTTGTGAGAAATAATACAATTTATGTGAAAATGCTTTGGAAAACTTAAAACCTATATAATGTATAAGAATTATGATTACTTGTGGCTTCTTTCCACATCCTTATTTTTCAAGGAAAAAAAAAAGGAAAAACTTCTAAACTTTGGCATATACTTAAATTCCTAAATTAAGAGAAATTTTTGGCCATATATAAAAATTTATCTTCAAAATTTCCATTGCTATCTATGAAATAAATTAGTTCTTCTAGATATAATGAAAATAAAAGAAATGGCATGTGTTTTCTCTTACTTCAGCCAGATGTGTATTTGGACAGATAACTTTCCCTTTCTAAAATAAACAAACCATTGGTGTTTTAAATCCACTCCTCTAGTCTCTTGCTCTGTTTCTTTCCTCTACTTATCTACTGATCATCTCTTTAACCGCTAAGCTTTGAAAAGTGGGATTAGTCTGCACTGTTTATTGAGCACCTGCTATATTGCAAATCCCTTTACTCCTGCTTGAAATATAAGAAACAAATTAAAGAATTCCTGCCACCAATAAGCACTCACTATGGAACAAGAGCAAGCCATTTTAGCAGGAAACAATGGGGTGGAGGGAAGGTTAGCAAGATATATTTTTAAAATCTCTCCATTAAAACCATTTTTTTCATTACCAAAAATCTCCCTAGTGTGTAAATGAAACTAATAATAGCTTCTTGATAATATATTTCTCGTGTGGCCAATTTACTCAAAAATGACTAAAACGCCTGAGCACCTTTGCCTATGTGGTATGGAGGCAACTCAGAGCCAGAAGTTTCCAGGCACTGTGAATTTGAATTTCTTCCCAAGTGTTTACAGCTTTTTACTAATAGATCAAATCCTATCCCTAGCTGCCAGTTTTCTGTGAAGAGCTGAAAAGGAGGAGGGTGGTGGTTTGTGATCAGACTTCAGATATCATTGTCAACGGAGACTGTCACCTATTCCGAATGAGTTCAGGCTCACATGGGTTTGTGAAGAGCTAAATATAGAGACGCAGCAAAACAACAACAAAAACCCTAGGCACTTTTTTTTGTTGTTGTTGCAGGCTTAGACATTGTATTACAAATAAAAAAATTAAAATTAAACCAGGTATATTTTCCTTGTTAAACTTTTAAATAAATAATTTCCCACTTGCTGAAATTGTAGTCGCATCTTCAAAATGCAGACAGAGAATCCAGGTTTCGGACCACTGGGGGTGGTGCATAAGCACCCAAGAGTTTTTCTGCATTCAGTTCAAGCATTTATTTCACCTTTAAGTTGTCATTGCTAAGGAACTGCTTCCAAATCACGAAGTTTGTGTGTGTGTGTGTATGTGTGTGTGTGTGTGTCTCCAAAAGTAACTGGGGGTACAGAGGAGAAAAATAAAATGTTGAGGCATTCTGTGCTGTTTTTTTATTTACGGAATTTACTATTTCTTTGCCTTCCTCCCCCCTTCTGACCTCCCTCCCTATCTGCATAGACAGCAGGACTCCAGCAAACTATCTCCCACAGTTCTTGAGAGTTCTGTAGGATAGGATCCCTTATTTTAGGGAGTTGGTGGATGCGGGTTGTTACTGTGACTCTATAATGTAACTAAAGCTCTGGCATGTAATAAATCTCTCCCCAAAGACTTTTGGATCTTTGATTTGAAAAATCGGATTCCTTTTGTGGAAACAGTTGACAGGAACCTAAAAGGATTAGTTGCATTCCACATAGGATAATTTTTACTGGCAACATTTTGAAACGATCTGGTCCCTTTCAGACCTTAAACAATATCCAGAAAAATGATCTAACGAGACTTTTATTGTTTTCCTTTGTATGTGAATCCGCTTGCCGCTTGTGCCAACATCTCGATGGGGTTTTGACAGGGTTTTGCTCTTGAGCAGGGCACTGAATTAATTTCTGATCGCCGTTTCGACTCGGTTAGTCACCTCCTTCGGCCAGGGGCCTGGCGATGTTTTCCAGGCGTCAGCCCTTGAAATGGCAGCGGGAGCGGGAGGCTCGGCCTCTCGGTGGCGCTGTGTCCGGAGGGACGCGGGGGCCGCTTGCCGCTCGCCCGGGGCCTCGGCGGCTCTGGCGTCCGACGTCGCAGGGGCCGACGAGGCAGCGCGCACGCCCCAAACTGCCATCGAAACTGCCATCGTCAAATGCTCCTGGGACCCTCCATCCACGGGAGTGGGACGCGGAAAGGGAGATAATTTTGCTTCTCTCTCTCCTCCAACCGCCCCTCCTAAAGCCCCAAGCACAGAGCCGAGAGCGGCCCGCATTTCCCTCGAAGACGGTCGCCGAGCTGCTGCGAGCGGGCCGTAGGCCACGGCGCCCCCCGCCTCCTGCCCCTCAACCCTCTCCACTGTTTATTTTGTTGTCAGCGGACTTATCAAGATGTTAGTTTGCTGGAGGTTCTGACCTGCCCAGGCGCTTTGGCTGCTCGGCCCGGGCTTTCCCCTCTGTTTTTACACCTGCATAAACTCCACCGCACTCCCCTGTCTGATTTATAGCCCAATTAAAGGTTCAGTGTTCTCCAAGCCACCCGGGCTGCTCCCTTCCCCGCCTCCCGCCAGCTGCGGCGAGCGAAGGAATGCGCGAGGCCGGAGCCGGGGCCTGAGGCCGGGCCGGGGCTGAGGCGGTTCCGCGCCCAGCGACCCGCAGGAGCGGCTGCGCGAGTGACCGGCCTGCCCCTGGAGAAGGGCAGAGAAACCTCGGGCACACCACCCAACAGCAGCGCGCAGAGGCCGCGTCCCCCGCCAGAGTGATTTCCTTCCTGGGGTTTCGGCCTGAGTGGGACGAGGGCTGCCGGAACAGCACGCGAGGCCGGGACGGGAGGGTGCTGGGAGCTGCCACGTGGCGCGGCCCGACGCGGAGGCCAGGGGTCCCGCCGCTACGCCGCGACTCCGCACCATTTTCCGGGTGAGGAAGGGGCGGCCGCTGGGCCCGGCGGGGCGGAGAGGCTCCAGGCTGTGGCGGGAGGCCGTGCCCGCTCGGTCACGGCCCTTCCTTCCCGCTCGCCTCACTCGGCGAAGGCCGGAGACTGCGGCCTGGAGACGCTGGCCGGGGTAGTGGGTGCTTCCAGCTACTGGGCTCCGGCTGTGGGCGGGAGGCGCGGGGGGTCAAAGACCGCCCAGCCCGGGATTCGGCCAGAGCCCAGCCGTGGCGCGGGCTTCGGTTCCAACTTCCTTCTTTGCGGCCTTTTCTTTACGCAGAGAATAAGCGGCAACCCAGCCGAGATTGGCAGCATTGAGCATCTTCCTAACTCAACTCTGTCTTCTTTGCATCTATCAATCCACCTTTCTAATTAGACTAATTAGAAGCGCTCTGGAGTGTCGCTAGGCCCAGGGACTGAACCGCTTAGGGGTTGTGAAAAGACGCCTGAATGGCCTGGCTGGGGGCCGGGCGGGGGCCTTTGCGACCCATTCAGCGCAGAGTAACAGTGGCTACATTTATCCCTGGCCATTGAAAAGAGGCTCGATTAAAACGTTTGGGAACTAATGCCACCCTGCATCCCCTCTCTAATTAGAGGAGCCCAGAGCGAAGGCGAGAGCGCCCGGGACTCCGCAGACACTAATTCTGTGCGCTACTGCTTTCCGCCCTTTCAGCACAGCCGATTTCCTTCCCCGAGACAAAAGTCCGCCACCTCCCCACCTGTTGCCCAGCCCTTGCTTTCCCACCCATCCTGAGCCCCTTCGCCCTCATCCCAAGCTGAAGGCCCCGCCAACTGCGTTACAACGCACAGCCCAGACGTTGGGGGCAGCGGAGTGGAAAAAAGGCGCCTAGTTCCCTCCTTCTGTCTTGGAAAGCATCACTTTGCATTCGGTAGGCTACATATTTTCCTCTGCATCTGTCTTCTGTATTTCTCACATACTTACCAGCTCCTCCCTCTCCCCCTCCTCACTTTTAACAACATGGACTTTCCAAGTAAAACATTTGGGAATGAGAGGAAAGTGGGTCGGATGCCATCCTGAAGTCACTATCTTGGCCAAACATTATGCTGTAGGAGTTCCTCGCTTGCATCAATAATTTGTATTTTTTGTTACCAGTTTTTTCTTTTCTTTTCTTTTTTTAAGAAATGTGTGTGGAGCACCTACTGTGTGATTAGACAGACAGATTCTTACTATACTCCTCAGTCTTCTTCCTTCCCTCTTAGTCCATCTCCAAATCTGTCTTAACAAGTTAAACCTGACTTGGTTCACTTCCTTAGGCAAGCTGTTGATTCTGTCCCCATAGTTTCTATGTAGATGTATTCTTTTCTTTGTCTTTTTCATGGCTCATTAGAAAGAACTGCAGACACAAGATAATAGGGAAGCAAAAGAGAAACAAGAAATAGTAGACACACTGCAACTACAGATTTTGTATGGGGAGGGCGTTGTTTGTTCATTTTGTTGATGAGAAGTTATCTAATATTTTTACAAAAATTTGAAGCAAACTTTGCCCTAAAATAAAGGTGACCAAAAGGGGTTTGATTTCCTCTCTGTCTCTCTCTCTCTGTGTCTCTCTCTTTCTCCACCCCCTACCCCCTTAATCCTTCTTTTTGGAAAAGAGCCAGATGTACAAAGAAATATCATCAGGTCACTGTTCTTGATCTTGTTAATTTAGAAAATAGAACCTCAGCAAAAGATGCTATTAACTAAATGTCAACCCACAGCATGCAAAATTCCTTGGATCCAAACTTCAAAAACAGGAATGAAAGATGTCATGTGAGTGAAAGGAATCATGAAATTTTTAAAGGCCTAAACTGATCTTAATAGGGTTTTATTGCTTCCACACTCTGCTTCACAGTATTTTAATTTCACAGTTTCAATATTCATGACATTGCACCATAAATATAACTAGTTTAGAAACTGGGAGGGGCAGAGAAGAGGAAAGAGATGAGAAAAGCAGTTCATTTGCATTGGAGAAAATGACAATTTGCAAGATGTAAAAATTCCTGGAAACTTTGAGAGCAAAAACCAAAATCAATTCTGCCTGTGATGTTATCACCAAACCTCTTATTTTTTCATTTCAGTTGTTAGTTTAACTTTTAATTAAAGAATAACATAGATACAATAAAGTATCCAACTCCTAGTGTACATCTTGGTGAACTGTCCATATATATGCACCTGTGTAACCACCACAGTTAAGAGTATTTTAAACACCCCAGAAAACTCCTCTGTGCCTGTATCCAATAAATGTCATTCCACTTCCAACCACTGTTCTCGTTTCTCTCACCACAGATTAGTTTTACCTGTTTTTGAACTTCATATAAATGGAATTATACAATATGTACGGAGTCTCTTGTTTGACTTTTTAAAAAACTTATCAGAATGTGATATTCATCTGTTCAAACTCCTATTTATAGAATAATATAAATGATAAGTCAATTTAGATAGATAAAGAATGGGAAGCAAATGCTGGAAAGCGTTATCTTAACCTGAAATTAAAACATAGGCCCCCTCCCCAAACCCCAGCATTTCATTATCAACTAACAGAGGTAATTTTATGATTATAGGTAAATAAAATGAAATGATTTACACATAGTAACTGCTAGTTATATCATTTTCAAGATGCAGTTGTGGGTAAATGTAAGGGGAGCAGAAGCCACAAGCTGTTTTGTAATTGGATTCTATTTCCTACTTGCCATTTCATTCCCTAAGACTGGTAGTAAGCACTTTGGGCCTCTTCACAAAGAATGGCATGAACTTGAGGGGGAAAGTAAATTGTATCCTGTGTATGTCACCTCTGCTGTACAAGTACTTAATGCAACAGCCTCTCAAGGGCACTTTGAATTCTGTTTGAAGTAAAGTGATCATTTTGCAACTAACATATTAGTTTCTTCTTTGTCTCATCTGTGGGTCACCATACAGACCAGTTAACGTTGAACAGGGCAAACCTGCAGAATTATGACTGTCCTGTTCACTCCTAGCATCCCCAGAAATCCACCCACGAAAGCCAGCCACAAAGCCAGAATTCACAGTAGAATTCATGCTGCGAGTGACCAACCAGAGGCAACCAGTGCAGCCCAACATTAGTCCTCCTTCCCTCAACAGAAACAGAAGTCAGACAATAGGACTTTTTTTCCAGGAAGGATGATGTTTTTAGACAAAGGCATGTTTATGACATGGGAGAAATTATAAGGACAGGTGGAAGAGCCTGAAGTGAGTTTTTGGTCACTTATACTGGACATTGGTAAACAACGTGATGAACACATCTTTTTATAATTTTAAAGCTAAAAATCAATAGAAGGCTTGAAGTTCATACCCAGGAAGACAATGTGAAGGCAAAAAGCCATCTCTATTGAATTATCATAAGACCAAATACATTGAATCAGCAATTTCCAAAAATAATTAGAACTACCGACCTATTAGAATAGCTAAAATAGTAATAATACCAAATGTTAGCAAGGATGCAAAAAAACTGGATCTCTCCTACATTACTGGTGTGGATGTAAAGTGGCACAGTTATTCTGGAAAATAGTTTGTCAGTTAGTTACAAAATTAAATATGCACTTACCATTCAGCCCAGCCACTATGTCCTAGGGCATTAATCCCAGAGAAATGAAAATTTATGTTTGCGGAACAACCCGTACATGAATGTTCATAGTAGCTTTATTTGTAACAATAAGAAGAAAGAAAGAAAACAGACAACCCATAAATCCTTCAGTGGTGAAACTCTGGGATATTCATACAAAGGAATACTACTTAGGAATAAAAAAAAAAATAAACTGATGTGCACAACAGAATCTCAAGGGCAATATGTTTGGCGAAAACAGTCCACCTCAAATTGTTACATACTGCATATTTCCATTTATTTAACATTCTCAAAATGACAAAACTGTATATATGAGAACAGATTTGGTGGCCTCCACAGGACAGGGAAAGGGTGGGGGTCCGAATGTAAGAGGGGACCAGGAATGAGTTCTTTAGTAGTGATGGAAGAGTTCTGTACCTTGTTATGGTGCTTGCTTGAATTACACATGGGATAAAACTGCATAGAACAGTACACACATGAATGCATGTAAAACTTGGTAAAAACTGAGTAAGGCCTGTAGTGTACTTAACAGTGATATACAATGTCAATTTCTGAGCCAGACATGGTAGGTCATGCCTGTAATCCCAGCACTTTTGGAGGCTGAGGCCGGCAGATCGCTTGAGGCCAGGAGTTCAAGACCAGCCTGGTCAACATGGTGAAGCCCCTGTCTCTACTAAACTACAAAAATTAGCCGGGGCATGGTGGTGGGCATCTGTAATCCCAGCTACTCAGGAGGCTGAGGCAGGAAAATCGCTTGAACCTGGGAGGGGAAGGTTGCAGTGAGCTGAGATCACGCCAGTGCACTCCAGCCTGAACAACAGAGGGAGACTCTGTCTCAAACAGAAACAAAAACAAAGACAAACAAAAAATACACACACATGCACACAAAAAACAGTGTTATACAATGCCAGTTTCCTAGTTTTGATATTGTACTGCAATTACATGTCACCGCTAGAGAAAGCTGGGTGAAGGGTGTATGGAACTCTATTTTTGCAACTTCCTCTGAGTCTATAATTATTTTACAAAATAGTTAAAAAAAAAAAAAGTAAAGGCTCCTTCAGTTTGTGTGTCATTAATAAAACTCCACTGATGGCAAGTGCTTTCATTGTCTTTTTCATAATGAATAAGGGTAATTATCTAGCTCTGTCCTTGCAACAGATACTTTATAAACAACGTTTAAAAGACTGATAATTTTCAATTGCATTTTCTATCAATAAGCTCCATCATGAAAACTTTTTGAAATGTAAAAAAAAAAAAAAAAAAAAAAAAAAAAAAAAAATGCGCATTCATTTGAAAAACTTCATTCTTTGAAGGTAGATTTAATTTTCCAAATGGCCAAATGTCACTGAGTCAAATATGGTGAATAAAGCGGATGAACAAATTGAGTTAAGAAAAAAAAAAAAATTTTTTTTCAAAACTAACATATCCTTGAAGATTTATCATCTTGTGTGTCTTGTAACCTGGTTACAAAAGGAGAGTTCTCAAGATGTCCTCAGGAATGGCAGTATCATTGAGTATCATTGGTATTGTTGTGCTCCCAGGGTGACTGCTTAGAAGAGAACATTCCTGTAAGTTTGATGAAGGGTAAAAAAAAATTGTATCGTTTTTTAGTCATGCTTTAAAGATGGTTCTTGAATATATATGGCTTATTTTAGAAATAGTATATTAAACAAGGTATCAAATGTTTAAAAGATAGCATTTTTAAATCTTTTTCTAAGACAAAGCAATATACATTATCTTAACTGTTTTAGAATTTTGAACTACTGCAAGTGAATTTTTTTTTTTTTTTTTTTTTGAAATAGTTTCACTCTTGTTTTCCAGGCCGGAGTGCAATGGCGTGATCTCAGCTTACTGCAACCTCCACCTCCCTCCTGCCTCAGCCTCCTGAGTAGCTGGAATTACAGGTACCTGTCTCCACGCCCGGCTAATTTTTTGTATTTTTAGTACACATGGGGCTTCACTGTGTTGGCCAGGCTGGTCTTGAACGAACTCCTGACCTCGTGATCTGCCTGCCTCAGCCTCCCAAAGTGCTGGGATTACAGGTGTGAGCCACTGTGCCCAGCCATGCAAGTGAAATTTTTAAAAACTCTATATGTAATTGTAACTCCCTTTACCCTCTACCAAAGCATAAGGGTGACTCAATCAGTACTACCACTAATTAAGTAGCAAAAAGTCTCTAATGATGAAGAGCGTGTTCAGTCTTTGTGCTCAATGGGAATATGGCACAGGTTTAATACAGATCCCACCCATGAGATCTGGCCTGCCGATCTGTAAGTGGACCATGACATAAAACAATCTAAATTCCTACTGTAAACATTCCAAATCATGAGTGACTGGTTTCAGACAAGTTTCAAGCCCTGATGCCAGTGTTTTAACCATGGTACTTGTTCCTTTCCTTGAATGTTTTATTGCTTTATTATTTTATTTCCACTAGGAATTGTGGAGTTATAAATATTATTAGTGGTTTACCACTTTTGCACATATGTATCCTATTATTTTTGGAGATTTATATGTGGAGAAGGAGACTGGCCTCTTTCATTGCACCCATTCATCTACCTGCTCACATAGATGGGCTCCTGTCTATTTAAAGAATTCAGAGGAGACCACACAGATTCTAAGAAACTTGAGCAGAAGAACTACATTGTGAGTAGCTGACAAAATGGTTTTATTATAGAAAAACTCTAGTAATGATATTAAATTTTTGTTTATTTTTGTTCTTCTTTTGCTTGAAAACAGTTTATTTTAAAAACAAAGCAATTTATGACACATTACTTTGCTCTATAATATCCTTACATAAATTCTTAGAAAAATTGTGAATATTTTCATTTAAGAAGTCAATAAAATACATGGAAAATTAATAAAGAAAAACTACTTCTTACAAAATGCTATAAAATATGTCAAAACTTGGGCATTTATTATGAGATTCTTGGATCTGTATAACATTATAGCCATAAAGTAGCATAAGGGTTGAAAAAAATACAAATAAACTTCACATTAAATTACTTATATTGTAGGCTGGGCTTGTTGGCTCATGCCTGTAATCCCAGTGCTTTGGGAGGCTGAGGCAGGAGGATTGCTTGAGGTCAGGAGTTTGAGACCACCCTGGGCAATACAGCAAGACCCCCCATCTCTAAAAAAAAAACACCAAAACTTTAATTCTAACAAAAACAAATGATCAAGGGGAACCAAAGACCCAGATTTAATCATCTATTCATTCTTTCATTTATGGTGAGCACCTACTGTGTGCCAAGCACAGTGTGATGTGTTGTGGATACAAAAAAATTAGACATCTGGTTGGAGGTAGCGAGATCTGTATAGTCACTGAAATACAACAATACCTGATGTGTTGTCATAGAAATATGAACTGATTGACAGGATTGACAGAGAACAATATCTGGGAGGGATAGAGAAAGCTTCCCAGAGGAGGTAATATTTGAAATGACCTTTGAAGAAGGAGCAGAAATTAAATTTACAAATAGAATGTATAAAAAATAGCAGCATAATTCTCACATCCAGTCATTCACCAAGTATAGTTAATTCTTCCTCTGCAAAAACTCACTTTGTCTCCCTTCTCCACTCCCACTGTTATCGTCAGAGATTGAGCACCTATTACTCTATTCCTGTACCATTGAAATACTTTTTTCTGTCTGGTTTCCTTACTCCCCGTCTTCCCATTGCCCAATATATGCAGCAGATTAAAACTTTCCAAAAACATCTTTATTGTGCTACACTTCTGCTTAAGAAGTGAAAGTGGTTCTCTATTGATTGCATGATGAAGTCTTAGGTTCATCTTATGTTCAAGACCTTTTACAACTGGGCCAAACTTACTATCCCAGCCAACACCACAATTTTCCTGCAATTTGTACTATTGATGTTATAGTCCATATCTGTAAGACGTTTTCCTCCTTACTCTGGTCTTCATAAGACCCTACTGAGACTTTTTTCTTCTTCATGAATACTATTACCCCATAAAAGCTACCACTACATAGGTAACGTGTATGGAGTACTTCAGGCTAGGTTATATGTTAAGTATGTGACATAAATTAGCTCATTTAATTCTCACAGCCATCCTACAAGGTTTTTAAGAGGGAAACACTGGGCCAGGCATGGTGGTGCACACCTGTAATCCCAGCACTTTGGGAGGCCAAAGTGAGAAGATCCCATGGGCTCAGGAGTTTAAGACCAGCCTGGGCAATACAGTGAGACCCCGTCTCTACAAAAAATTAACTAGGTCTGTAGGTGCAAGCCTGCAGTCCCAGCTACTTGGGAGGCTGAGGCAGAAGGATGGCTTGAGCTGAGAAGATTGAGGCTGCAGTGAGCTATGATCACTCCATTGCACTCCAGCATGGGTGACAGAGTGAGACCCTGTCTCCAAAAAAAAACAAAAACAAAAATACAAAAACAAGACAAAACAAAAAAGAAGGAATCACTGAAGCATGAGGAGGTTAAACAGCTTGCCATTGTCATGTATCTGTAAGTGGATGAGCTAGAATTCAAATCCAGGTAGCTGGATTCTTGAGCCTGGGTGCTATTCCTCTTACTTGCCCTCAGTGAAGGACTCGTTTCCCCAATCCCTAGCAATTTTTTATGTGGACCACTTGCCTGGTATTAATTCTATATGAGCGTTTGTGAAGTGTCAATCTTTGTTCAGTCCACTATTAAGTTTCCACTATATTTCAAGCTACTTAAAAGTAAGCCCATGCCTTGTAATTCTTTGCATTTCCATAATTCCATGTACATAATTAGCACTGAATAAATATTTTGACTGATTAATAAATTGACTGATTTACCAGGTGAATGATGTGGATAAAATAATTTGGAGTCCATTGGCTTTGTCTACTTACCCAAAAGCAAAACAGTAAAGAAAATAAATTACATTAACTGTAAATGTTGGCCTAATGGATCTACACTGTCCAACTAGAAGAGTAGGGTTGCAGTAATTCATCCTTTCAGATACCTGGCATTCCCACTGCTATGTTGGATGACTGCTGATTGGTCTGATCAAAAGTTATACACTAGTATAGATGTACAGTCATGGGTTGCTTAACAATGAGGTTGTGAGAAATTTGTTGTGTGAACATAATAGGGTGTACTTACAGAAATGTAGATGGTATAGTCTACTACACATCTAGACTATATGGTATAGCCTACTTCTCTTAGGCTACAAACCTGTTCAGTATGGCTATACTGAATACTGTTGGCACTGGTAACACAAAGGTAAGTGTACCTAAACATACCTAAACACAGAAAAGACACAATAAAAATAGAGCCTGATCATCTTATGGGATCAATATCTGTCTGTCAGTTGTGGTCTGTCATTGACTGAGACATTGTTATGCAATGCATGACTGAACTAAGTATCAGAGCTTAGATGTGAACCCAGATCTTCCATCTCCTGAGCCTATATTCTTTCCTATGACACTGTGGAGGCCTCCCAAAGATGAAGAGTTTGAAATGATGGTAAGGAGACCAGAAGGAACACAAATGGGGAGGAGAGGAGATTTTGCATAGCACTCCATGGCTATGATGCTAACTCACTTCATAGTTTGCATTTCTACTAGAAGGACCTAGTACATATAATTAGCTATTCTTAGTCACCTTATACCTTAGGAGTACAATTGTGACCCTTACAATATTTTTTGGGTGGGGGACAGGGAGAGGTAAAGAGTATAAGAAGAACCCTTTTAGAGAATTAAGATATATTATTAAGTCTGGCATTTGTACAACTGAATGAAGTTTCTACTGCTGATTAGCTTTTCTGAAGCGTTGTTTAAGCTCCTTTTGGCCTCACAACATGTACCAGGCTTTGGGGTTAGGTACATGAGGTTCACTAGGTTGAAAACCTGAAATCCCAGGTAAAGAAAAACCAAAATACTCTTCTAGATTTGCCACATGATGTACCATTATAAGTTGTCTCCTGGTTTACATTGCAAGTCATCATCATTAAAAACATGAGTAGTAGCAAATATTCCCATGACTAGGATCCTGGTCTTGTAAGAGGGAAATTGGCAGGCCCAGCCAACTCTGCTCCCTTTGTTTTTAAGGCAATACTTCTCAAACTTTAACATGCTCAGAATAATCTGGTGGGCTTCTTAGAACACAGCACACTGGGCCTCAGTCCTAGAGTTTCTGACTCAGTAGATCTGGAGTAGGCCTGGAAATCTGCAGTTCTAACAAGTTCCTGAGTCCCCCACAGATACCAAGGAATGAGTGTAGATAGAAAGGTAGGTAGGTGAGAGGTAATGTATTAGGGAAATTGGCTCCCATGGTTATGAAGGCTGAGAAATCCCACGACAAGCCGTCCAAAGCTGGAGACCCTGGATGCCAGTACCGTGGCTCAGTCTAAGTCTGAAAACTTCAGAACCAGGGGAGCTGATGGTTTAATTCTCAGTCTGAAACCAAGGGCCTGAGAACCTGGGGAGCTGCTGGTTAAGTATTAGAGTCCAAAGGCTGGAGACCCTGGAGTTCTGATGTCCAAGGGCAGGAGAGGATGGATGTCTCAGCTCCAGGAGAGAGAGAGGAAACCACCTTTCCTCTGCTTTTTGTTGTTGTGGTTGTTGTTGTTGTTCTTTCTGGGCTTCTAGGTTATTGGGTGGTGCCTGTCCACATAGAGGGTGGATTTCCCCCCACTCAGTCCACAGACTGCCAGTCTTCTCTGGAAACACCCCAACAGACATACCCAGATATAATGCATTACCAGTTCTCTAGGTATCCTTAATCCAGTCAAGTCAACACCCAAAATTAACCATCACAGGAAGTATACCCCTAATAGTCACCAGTGATACAGAAGGCAGCTACTGACATGCTCCCAGTGATGCACATCACTTGGAATTCAAACTGTGTGTAATCCTCTCCCCTCTAGTGTGAGCAGGACCTAGTCACTTTCCTCCAGCAAAGAAAATACAGCCAAAGTGATGGGCTGTCATTTACATGATCAGGTCACGAGAGTCTGTGTCTTCCATCTTGCTAGTACTCTCACCCACTTGCATGCTAGCAATGATGCAGCCAGCTGACATGTTGTGAGATGATCTGTGTAGAGGCCCACATGGGAAGGAACCTAGGGAGGCGAAGCCTCCGGCCAAAAGTCCTGGAAGAAATGAGGCCTCAGTCCACCAGCCAACCAGCACAGAACTGATTCCTGCCACCAAGCAGATGAGTGACCTCAGAAGTGGACCTTTCCAAGTCAAGCCTTGAGATGACTGTAGCCATGCAAGAGACCCAGTTAGGGGATCCAGCCAAACCGTGCCCAGCCCCTGACCCATAGAAACTGTGAGATAATAAATGTTGTTTTAAACTGCTAAGTTTGAGGGTAATCTATTATGCCGCAATAGATAACTAGGTGGGCAGGAGAACAGCAGTGGGGAGACTTGAGAAAAACTGCCTTAGTGTGAGTGATGAGAACTTTCATGTAACGAAGTTATTCTGGGCACTCTACAGAACTAGGTCAAGAGTCTTTATTCTCTGGGGTTGAAATTATTTATGTTTTACTTAGAGGATCATCTTTAAATGGGAATGTGTATTTAGGTATCCTATTGCTAATTCTCAGAAGTTCTCATTTTGCACTCTAACAATAGCTATATGGAAAACAAAATCCTAATGGAGTAAACAAATTCCATTTGTTACTCTGTCTTGTAACCACACACTTAAGCATCAAAGTGTCATGAGTATTTTATAATAAATTCACATCTCTTAAGAAGCAAGTTCATATAGGTAGATAGGAGCTTAAAAATGCTCATCTTTAACATAATTTAAAATTTAAAATAAATAACCAAAAGGATCATTTCAAATTCACATGTTATAAATGCCGCTGTATTTATTTAGGTAGGTTTTTTATGGTAGAGAAAGAGATCAAAGGAAATATGCGTAATGTTTTCCATTTTGTCAACATATCTTAAGACAGATCTATTAATACAAATCAGTACTATAATTGTATCATAAAAGACAAATAGATTATTGGGTATTTTTTACAATGACTACATGACTTGTGGATTAAAATCAGGATGATCTAAATATTAGTAGATTAATTTATGTGGAGGAAAAGTTACAAATCATTCACTTAAAAATTGGCTTTGTGCCCACATTCTAGAGGCACACTAGGGAGAGTTGTAGCTGCACAGCTAATGTCTACACAGAGTGAATTTCAGAACATAATTTATGTAGATGAAGTGTGCAGAATGTTTTTATTTGTTCTACATCTCACTGTCTCACCTCTGCATGAACTTCCCAAACCCAGATCTACTCCGAATATTCTTACTCCCCTTCTCCACACTTCCCTCCAACGTGTTTGCTTTGGCAACTTTCATGTTCTTACAAACAATTCTCCCAAGGAAATCAATCACTCTTGCACCCAAAGAGAAATACTGTACACTCAATGCGATGACAAAATGAAACATGTCTGAGGCAAACCATGTGTTCCCGCGTGTCCGGGATTATGCTATTTGCACAAGGAACATGTTCCTAATGTGTTTGGCTTCTGTTACCCCTTGTGATTGCAACTTTCATTGTCTTTTGGAATTTATGATTTCAGAAGCAACTGCTTGGACTCATTTAATGGGACAGTTTTGGAATGTGAAGCCTGGGGGATTCACTGGGCAATGTCATTCTGTTCTTTTCAGGCAAGTCTGGCCCATATAAGTATACCTGATGTTTAAGGAATTGTGGGGGATTGATTCTGTTTTGGAACCCCAGACAAATGGCTTATCTAAATGACATGGATCCATCATACTTTGAAAGTTCTTCAGTTCATCAATCACTTTATTTGGGAAGAAATGCTTTCTGGCAATTGAGTGAGGCAATGTCATTTTAGAAAAGAGGTTTTCTGGCCAGGCACGGTGGCTCACGCCTATAATCCCTTTGGGAGGATTTGGGAGGCCAAGGAGGGTAGATCACCTGAGGTCAGGAGTTTGAGACCAGCCTAGCCAACATGGTAAAACCTCCTCTCTACTAAAAATACAAAAATTAGCCAGGCGTGGTGGTGCCCACCTATAGTCCCAGCTACTCAGGAGTCTGAGGCAGGAGAATTCCTTGAACCTGGGAGGTAGAGGTTGCAGTGCGCTGAGATGGTACCATTGGACTTCAGCCTGGGTGACAGAGTGAGACTCTGTTTCAAAAAAGAGAGAGAGAGAAAAAGAAAAGATATTTTCTGTGGTGCTCCCCTCAGAGATACTCAAGGTACTTGGCCAAATTCAAATTTGTCCCTCAATTTGGCAGCATATTTAATTAGAAGACAGGCACCACTATTACCAGTTCCATTTTTATAAGCATAAGACCCATGAGCTAACCAAATCCCTGTCCTGTTCTCTTTGTTCTGAATGAAGGATATCTACTTCCTTAAACCAAAGATTGTCACAGTAGGAGGCTGGTTCCAGGCCCACTGGCCTTTTATCTGGGTTTCTGCACTCTCTTCTGCTGGAGTTCTTCAGAAAGCCCTGGGTTCATTTCCTGCCATGACTCCACCTACCTACTGGGGACCCTGGGAAACTCTGTTCCATTTAAGTTTTTTTTTTTTTTTCTATATCTCATTAGTCTTAGATTTTTTAGAATGACAAATGGGGTGAGTAAATTTTCCCAGTCTGGTGTCTAATATATTAAAAAAATAAATACATAAGAATTAGAACCATCAATCACTCCCATTGTAGCAAATGAAATGACACAGGCTTACGGAAGCTGCACAACAGAATCCAGTCATAGGTGATGGAAAGAGGCCTTAGTTTAAAAGAAACAGGGAGGCAATAATTAATTCATTGTTGAGAATGGAAATATAATTCTACCCAATAAGGAAAGTGTTGATACTCAAAATCTTAGGCTTCTATTAAGAAAACTGTGATCCCAGGGGCATTGAAATTAACGTTTAGAATTATCCCTCACAGACACGGGGGGACACCGTATGCATGAGGAGGGGCCTATGTATGGTGCATGGTTAAGATCATAGGCTTGGGAGTACATATGCCAATGATTGGAGACCAGCCCTGCCACATATTAACCTGGTAGATAAACTATTTAACTTCCCTAAGCCACAGTGTTCTCATTTGTAAAATGGGCAATAATAATATCTACCTCATAGGTTTATTGTGAAAACTATACAATATAATGCATGCAAAGCACTGGCAGATGATACAGGCTAAATCATTGTTAGCTGCTGTCATTATCATGATCATCATTACATTATCACTGTTACTGATATAACATTCTAGTCAAGACCATGGAATATATATTAATCCATGTATATGTTATATAAATTGTATATATGTAAATCCATATATACATTATTTAAAAGTAACTTATGCTCCTAAACAAAGATGGTCAAAGTGAGTGCTCTAAAATTTTTTTTAAGAGGAATAAAGGACTGTAAAAAGGAAGAGAGAGAAAACTTCAAAGAGTAGGTGGTCCCTTTGCAGGGCTTTGGTCTGGGCCTTGAAGATGGATCGGAAATTGCCATCCTGTGTTCCATCCACCAGCTGTACTACACTGACACAGCAGTGCCTCTCTATTATAGACTGAATGTTTGTGCCCCCAATCCAAATTCATGTATTGAAGTCCTAAACTCCAATGTCATGATATTTGGAAGTGGAGCCTTTGGGAGGTAATCAGGTTCAGATGAGGTCATGAGAGTGGGCCCCCCATGATAGGATTCGTACCCTTATAAGAAGAGGAAGAGATTAGAGCTCCCTCTCCCTGCATTATGAAGACACAGCAAGCAGGTGGCTGTCAGTAAGCAAGGAGACTAGAGCCCTCACCAGGAGCCAAATTTGTCAGCACCTGGATGTTGGACCTTCCAATTTTCAGAGCTGTGAGAAATAAATGTCTGTTTTTTAAGCCATCCAGTCTATTGTTTAAACCATCCAGTCTATGGTATTTTGTTACAGCTGCTTAAGCTGACAAAGACACTCTCATATGAGGCGAGGGGAGCATCAGAAACCTCAGCCTCTGCATGGGAATATGCCACCTTCCAGGGAGGCAATCTCATTGGTTTACTGGGCTCCAGGTTGTTTATTGTTGTCTTTCTACTGACTAGTAGGAGTAAAATGTCCTCTTTTGACTGGGGTCATTAAGTAAAGGAAATTTAGGTTGGAATTATTGAAACCCATTCTCTTCTTTTATTCCAAAGAATTTAAGTTCCTCAGCTGTGATTTTTTTTTTCTGGTTCGCTGAAATTTTTACTTTCCTTATTCCCCTCATTTCTGCCAATCAGTTTCGAAGTAATGTAAACTGAAGGCAATTTGTACTGGTGCTATCTTTCTTTTTCTGTTTTAAATGTAGGGCCATGTGTCTCTTTGATCAAAAGGACCCACAAGCTTCTTTCACACCTTGATTTTGAGTTGGAGGAGCGTATGGGCCCCAATCAGACAGGTGGACATTGTATTAAGTCATTTAGATCAAGACACTTCATGAGCAATATAAACCAAGCAAGTGAAGGAATTATAAGAGAAAAAGAAGATTGTTTTAATTCCCCAAATCTCTTCAGTTGTGGCTCCCCAGACTGAATAAAAAAACCTCTAATACAGAAGCCAGGGAGAAGTTGGCACATGGTTCCAAACAGTTCATTTTACTTTCTATTTCCTAGTACTATGCTTGCTTTTGAAAGTCCCCAGATTGCATGGCCAAGTGATGCTTAGCTTAAGATCTCTATGGCTCTTCAGATATTTCTCTTCTCTGTATATTTGAATGATTTCTGTCTCATCTTGCACTTTGGAAGTCTTTTCAGAGAGGTAAATTTACTCTCTGCTTGCTCTGATTCAACCTCCTATTTTCTTTCATTCTTTTCTTTTCTTTTTTCTTTCTTTTCTTTTTTTTTTAGATGGGAGTCTAGCTCTGTTGCCCAGACTGGAGTGCGGTGGTGCCATCTCGGCTTACTGCAACCTCTGCCTCCTGGATTCAAGTGATTCTCCAGGCTCTGCCTCCTGGGTAGCTGGAATTACAGGCACTCACCACCATGCCCGGCTAATTTTTGTATTTTTAGTAGAGAAGGGGTTTTGCCATGTTGGCCAGCCTGCTCTCCAACTCCTGACCTCAGGTGTTCCGCCCGCCTCAGCCTCCCAAAGTGCTGGGATTACAAGCATGAGCCACGAACCTCTTCTTTTCAATATTTGCTCATTTACACTTTCTGCAGACACTTCTTACCAGCAATACCCTGCATGCTCTCTTCCAGAATAACCCCTACCCAACTTCTCTTTTCTTAGGAGCCATTGAGAAGTACTCTTTATGAGGCACTAAAGACTGCTGAATTGTTAGAGGTTAGCATTAAGTTCCTGCCACAGCAGTCCATTTTCTTAATGACTATTACTGCCACTAGTTCAGATATGTTTTGTGTAGTTCTCAGTAAGTAACACTGAAAAAATTATGGTCCAGTAATTTTTCAGGTTATCTTTATAGCTCAAGTATTGTAAGCTGCCACTTGTCCGTTTTCAAACTTGATTCGACTTCATCTTCCATAGCTTTTCCTAGATAGTGGCCAGTGGCTTTGCAATGACTTGACATAGTTGTTTAATCACCTTCAGACCAGACTCCACATCTTTACTACGGTAGTTAAAAGTGGGTCTTTCTTGGGTGAATATAGGGAGGAAGCAAGACGAGAGAGAGAAAAAGCTTAGTACGATGGAGCGATGTGTTGAGAGAGGTGTTTTGGGCTCATCCAGTTTTGTTGTTTGTGCTTACACTGGAACCTCTGAGCTTTGGCTTTCCTTTCTCAGGACAGGGATGTTTCCCGCTGTTTTCTCTTTTGTTGGCTTGGGCAGGAAAGAGCGTCCGTTCCTCTTTTCATTCAGACCAAACATAAAACACGAAGCTTCCCGTGCTTTAGCGGACATGTGGTTGTGTTCTAAGAGCCATCTGCAGAAAGACGGTCTTGGGAAAGCTGCTTCCCCAGAACCGAGAAACATCTCCGGAGCGAGCGATCTCCGGCCCGCAGATTCAATAAGCCCAACCGCACTTGGCTCCGTCACAAACCTAATACGGCAGCCCATATTGTTGCTGGGGAAGTCTCCAGCCAAACCGAGTTCTTGTAAAAATAAATACTCATCAGCAAATATTTTGATTAGTTAAAAATGTTCGAGATGCCTAACCCCTCGTTCCCCTCCTCCTTTCACGGTGCGAACGCGGAGAAGAGGCTCGGCTCCGGGGGGCGGGAGCGCAGTACTGCGCCCCCCGCCTCGATGAGCGCCAGGCCCGCGGGCGCCCGGGAGGCTCGGCGCGGCAGGGCTCGCTCGGCTTCGAGGGCGCGCGGTTCCGAGGGCCTGGGGACGCGAGCGCTGGCAGCCAGGCCTCGCCCTCCCCCGGGCCGCCGGCACGGAGCCGCTCGCAACCTCCATACACTTACTTGCCTTCCTTAAGCTCTTTATTAACTCCCCCGGAGGAGCGCCGGCTGCGGCCGCGCCTCCTGCGCCCCGGTGGTCTGGCTCCTCCGCGCGGCGCACATGCTAAACAGATTAACATGCCTTGGCTGACCCACGCTTCGCAACCCGCGGATAGGGTTTCTGCAGCTCCATGTGGAAATTAACCTATCTGTACCCGTGGTCAGCAGCGCCCGGCCGCTCCCGCGCCGGCCCGGCAATCCAAACAAACCAGGCCGCTGGCTCCCTTTGTTACTCTTGGCCCCCCTCCCCCCTACCCGGCCAAATATTTATTGGAAAAGAGGCTCTCCTCTTTGGCCGAAGGTAGGGCACATTTCTGAGAGCTCTTTATTTGTAAATGATTTTTTGTCAGGCCAGCCAGGCACCCTTAGGAGGGGGTGTCAGGGAGCTCAAACTCCAGGACTGGAAGGTTTCTAGCCCTCCGCAGGCAGGGAGCTGTTTATGTTTGCACGGGGCACCCGAGTCCTGGTCATTAAAAATGTATGCACTGCCCACATTTTGCTTTTGTAACAGCCCCTCTGTTTAATATAGTTGTTTGCTTTGTTCTAGGGCAAGTTTATTCCCTCATCCTGACCCTCAATCTGCCTCCCATTCACACCCGGTGAACAAAGTGAGCGGATTCTTCTAGGTTTTCTTACTCAGAGGATCAGAAAAGGTAAGCTCGGAGGCTGGTGGGTACCAGCCCGAGGCCAAGTACGAATCGCAACAGCATCTGCCTTTCAACCGCTGCCTCTTCCAGCAATTCAGGATTGCTAATGAATTTCTAGTTCCTTCGTTAAGCATTCTCCTCTTATTATTTCATATCCCCGTTTCCTAAATTATTATTCATATTATAATTCTATAGAGGCAGTTCAGCTTTTCACTACGTACTGCATGCGGGGGTCTGTGTCAGTTGGGTGGGGCTTCTATGGTGAATACTGCCCAGGAAGATGAATGTGGCTTTTCCTATTCCTTTCCCTGGTGTTGGTCATGAAATATTCCATTGTTTGGGAACCCTAAATGGCTATTTCTGGGATGGCTGCAACTCCCTGATGCATCCATGCTTTGTCTCCTACTCAAAATGAGCCCAGGCGGTTTGAGGTTGCTGGCTGTGCCATTGTGCCTCACTGGCTTCTAGCAGTGTCACATCACTGCCGGGCTGGCTTGGTGTTTTGAGTGTTGTTTCTCAAGGCCAGTGGCAGCCATCCGTCTCACTTGCATTTACTTTCCAGGCAGCTCTCACTGCAGTGCAGTGCCCTTTGCTGTCTTGGTATCAGTGAACTGTGTGAGACTCACAGGGCTGACCTGGCACTGATCAAACTGTGTGATGGCAGCCTCCATGTGGCAGGGTCCCAGGGGACCTACAGTCAGCAAGAAGGTTGGGCACAGCTGCTCCTTAGCAGATCATCGTTCGCCAGCCTTCTGAGTGACAGGCTCACTGTGCTGACTCATTGTGCCCTTTCTTTCAAGTACTGCATTTCTTGGATGGATGGCATGTCCTGAGGTAGAAAAAGCTTTCAGAGTTGCAAGCTTCCAGAAATACAATCAGGAACCAATTGGCAGCATATTTTAGGTAGTTTCAGTCTGACACTGAGGAGATGAACTAAAATTGGCCCTGATAATACACCCATAGTTCAGAACTGTGTGGAAACTGAGCTATAATAAATGTGCTGAGAAAAAGGGAAATCATGGTCCCCTGCAATACTTATTGCTGTAGGAGAAAAACCTAGATTCTCCTGCAAAGGCAGCAGAATCCTTTAAGCTTGAAAAGAAAAAAATTATGCTCAAGGTCCAAGGCAACACAAGGCCTTAGTCAGTCAAGAGCTGGTGGTTCTTTTTCCCTCTGGTATGGAGAACATCTCAGAATTCCTCCCAGCTCTGGAATTGTGGTGTTCAGTCAGAGGTTCACTGTTAGAGCATTTCTCCATGTTTCCCACAAGGCAGACGGCATCTTGATTTCTGGTCATCCTTTCTTCCCCACTTCATCAGTACCTATACTCGATATTGTCCATATGGATCATGTGTGTGGGAACACACAAATTACAGCAACTTTTGTCTTTTGTCGTGAAGGGCTGACAGGGCAATAAACACACACAGCCTCCCTCCTCCAGGAATTCCTCGTCCTCCCTGTGTGGCTCTGGCCCTGTGGATAATATCATTACAGGACTAAACAAATAAACAGTCGATCCGAATCAACCAGGAGGCACTGGGGACTATACAGTTCCTCTCTGCAAAGATGATACAAGTAAATTTACACTCGCAGCTTGGAAGTGCTCCAGCGGCCATGAATAGCTGTTCAGTTCTGTCAGGCTGGGGAGGAGCTGGGGCACTGGGCTGACCCCCTAGCTCTGTCTTTGCTTCAATCAATGTGAGCTTTCAGGGTTCTGTGTTTTCCTTACTATCCTTAACTGGGAACATTGAGGACCAGTCACACTTTTTATGAACCATGAGCTCAAAGCAGCAGCTTTTAGTACAAAGTTAACATATTAAAATCCAATGACATGGATGAAAGGTTAACACATTTCTGCCAGCCTGGAGCGTCCCCTTTGAAAGTGATTTCCTGCATTCAGGCTGTTGCTGCTGCTGCAAACACTGCAGCCATCACCTCTGCCATAGCCCCTTCGGACAAGCACATTGATTCGTTCCACTTCAGCGCAAGAACAGAAACTGACTGACTGTAGTCAGAGCCACACCAAACGCTTACTCTAATCCTGACCAACAAATTCTAAACAACAAATGGATTAATATACTTTTTTTCCCCACTGGAAAGAATCAGTTACAACGATAACATGAAAACCACTTGCCGTTCTCTTTTTCCAAGTTTAAAGATGAAGCTTTCTTGTTTCCTATCTCTATATGTATCAACAGTTCTTAGGACGTGTGAGACTTTTTTTTTTTCTGTTGCCTGTTCTTCTGACCCAAGACTGATTTTTTTTTTTTTAAGTTTGTAACTCTGTCTGCAACCGTATGATAGTTTCATGTGTATTGAAAAAAAAAAAAAAAAAAAAAAGACTGAAATGATATATACCAAAGCATTAACAGTGTTGGTGGGATTATACTTTTTAAAACTTTAAAAATTATTACTTTGCTTTCCCCCAATTTTGGTCCAAGAGTGTATATTACTTTTAGAGTCAGATTAAAAAGTATTTAAAAGGTTATTCTTAAACAACATTTGTCCTCTTGTGGTAAGCTCTAATTTCTGTTCAGTAGGGCTCATACTCAGTAAAGGTAACCTCAAGGCATGGAGTTACTGGCCTTTCTGGTTTATGTGTTCAAAAATAGAGGATTAGGCATTCAGAGGTTTGCCTACAGTTTCTTCAGGAAGGTAGATTTGGGCCAATAGAAGGAAAAAGCACATAAAACAGAGAAAAGTGTTTTGTGCCTTTTTTTTTTTTTTTCAAAGAATAAGGCAGCATTACTTTTGACAGGTGCTTTCTGTATTTATGACCCACTCAAGAGCCCTGTAGCAAACAACTCTGTTTTCTTCAAGTTTCCAGAGGCTTGCACAGGTGAGCCCGGGTTTGGGCAGTATGTGTTTTTACATCTGTTGAACTTCAAGGGCTCTGGGGTAAACATGAAGGAATGATGTAGCTTCTGGGAACTAACAGAAGGCCCATCTGATGCTGAGGGACCATAGGGAACCACCTGTGGGCCCCAGGTGAGCGGAGCCTTCTGAAGCTTCTCTGAGATCAGTGTTGTAGGGAAAACAAATCAAGGAGCTAAGCAATGAGGAGTGGTGAGCTGAAACATACACAGACCTGGCATTGCATGATTTGGGTTCCAGGTGCATCTCTGCCACTGAATTACTATGAGAACCTGGGTAAGTCACTAATCTTTCTGTGGGCTTCATTTCAAAATGAAGAGGTGGGTGTGATGACCTCAGGTCAGGTCTGTGAGTCATCTCCTGTTTTGGAGTGCACAAAGATAGCTGCAGCAGATCACATAAGTCTTGAAGCATTGACTATTCAGAATGTCCAATACCCCAATGCCGACTGTTCAAGGAAAGCATGGTCTTCAGATCCCAAACTGGAATTAAGTGGGAAGACTTGGCTTGCTCTGATCATTTGCATAAGGATAGGTTTTGAATTTTTTTTTTTTTTTTTTTTTTTTTTGAGACGGACTCTCGCTCTGTCGCCCAGGCTGGAGTGCAGTGGCGTGATCTCAGCTCACTGCAAGCTCCACCTCCTGGGTTTAAGCCATTCTCCTGCCTCAGCCTTCCGAGTAGCTGGGACTATAGGTGCCCACCACCTCGCCCGGCTAGTTTTTTATATTTTTTAGTAGAGACGGGGTTTCACCATGTTAGCCAGGATGGTCTCGATCTTCTGACCTCATGATCCGCCCGTTTCGGCCTCCCAAAGTGCTGGGATTACAGGCTTGAGCCACCGCGCCTGGTCAGGTTTTGAATTTTTACCTGAGAGACATTATATTGGACCCTGACCATGTGCCAGTTACTAGGCTAGGCATGCGGGCAACAAGAATGAACAGACCCTACTCTCTGCTAATTGTGAGATCCTAAGTCCCTGGCTTAGGAGACTAGTGTCTTTGGTTAGTGTTTAGAAACCCCAATCTAGTACCCAAAGGTCTTCTATTCATTCAGGGGCAGAACTGTCTGGAACCGGCTTCCAGAGGTTAGAAAAACAAGCAATGGCCAGAGACCACCTGGCAAAGATTGGCAGGGAGCTGGGAATGAAGGTGTCTCTGACATTGTACTAGTCCCTCCACTACTGTCAGTGTTGGCTCAAAATTCTCTCTATACTTCAAAAACCTGATAATTGTTATGTAGTATCTATTTTTTAAAAATTTTTCTTTTGGTTCTCTCATCATACCTAGTTAAGTCATTTTTTAATACCTGTCTTAGCTGCATGAAAGGACACTAAAGAAAGGGGGTTTACTTGTGTCCAGGCTAAATTTTAAAGGAGAAACTGGGTGTTCCAGGGAGACAGGCATGGCAGTGGCGGTTGGAATCAAAGTGTGATACTTCCAGGAGAAGATGCAACTTTGGAAAGGTCTTAGGTTTGGTGACAGAGGTGGAAATGAAGATTCACTTGGGCAGTCATTTATTTTACATGGAGAAATCTCCTTCCAGAAAATTTGTTGGTTCACACTGTGTTTAATAAGATACTCTTACAAGATTCCTTCCAGTTCTACAATTTGACAACCAGTTTGTTCAAACAATTCTTCAGTGCTTTCTTGACTCACTGATTAGTTCAAAATTTCAGAGACTAGAGCACATTTTTGGGAAAAGGAAGTGATATTTTCTTCTTCCCATTCCCTACACAGATATATGGCAGTCCTAGACCACCTGATAATTGAAAATCTGGATTTTCCCTTCACTATTATTTTCAAAGCAGTTTTACAAAAGACTTTCCCAACTATGACAGAAACTGTTAATTGTCTCACAATATCTGCTGTTCTAATCTTCCTTTTAATGGAAAACCCCCTTAATTTTTAGCTGGGCACGTGGCTACCCTTAGAGACTGTATTTTTCAGGATCCCTTGCAGCTAGATATGTCCATGTGACCAAGATCTGGCCAGTAGACTATAAGTAGAGGTGATGTGTACAACTTCTGGTATATCCTAATACAGAAGCTGCTGTCCTTGACATCCTCTTTCTTTTTTCTATAATCTGGAACAAGGACAGATGATGGTGAACCAGTTTTGGTCATGCAAATGAAGGCAACATCATAAAGGATGATAGAGCAAAAAGATGAAAAGCACTTGGGTCCCCACAAAGCCCTGTCCTGCTCTGTGTGTTTTCTACCAGCTCAGACCTTTGCATAAGAGACGAATCTATTTTATTTAAGCCACTATGTTACTTTTAGAGTCAGATAAAAAAGTAGTAAAAAGGTTATTTTCAAACAAAATTTGTTGTCTTGTGATAAGCTCTAATTTCTGTTCAGTAGGGCCCATATTCAGTAAAGATAACCCCAAAGTGTGGCATTACTGGCCATTCTGGTTTATCTTTCTCTTTATTAAAGCAGCAAATCAATATGCTAACAAATGCAGCAAGTGTTCTTAGTGTATTTAAATCATGACCTGATTTCAAAAATTTTGTGCTACACACATTTTCAGGAAAGCATTTATTACATAAATCAAGGTATACCTCTATTGTCCATGGCAACACTATCTTTCTAGTCCCCTAGACGGCAAATCTCGTATTCATCTCTGACTCTTCTCTTTCCTTTTTTGCCCATGTTCAATTAGTCATCAAGTCTAGGTGAAATTTTTCCTTCATAATGCCTGTGAGATTTGACTCTCCCTCTCTATATCCACAGCCTGCCCTCATCCATGTTATCACCATCTTATGCTCAATTTACTAAAGTAATTCCTAGTTGTCTCCAGGTCTCTGGTGTAGCTGACTTCCAGCCTACCCATTACCAGATAAGTCTTCCCAAAACAGCTTCTTCACTATGTCATTTCACAAACTCCATATTTCCAACTGGACCATGTGAAATTCCTGCTAATTGACTTACAAAAGTGGCAGTTTCGTATGGCTAACCTAACAATTAGGCTGAATTCAAAGAATTCCACCCCTTGGGTTCACCTTTTATTTACAGTTCCCGTTCTGCCAAATGATCCCTTTATTCAGTTTGCCCAGATTTCTTGGTCTTCCTCTTACCTTGATGAACTCTCTCCTTGCTGTGCCTTTGTTGGGTGTGATTCGCCCTCCCTAGTAAGTCTTTCTTTCTCTTCTCTGTCAATGTCACTCTCCATTTTCTTCAAGACTCAGTTCTAGACTCTTCCTCATGATAGTTCCTGTGATCAATCATACTTTCCAGGAAACTGAATTCTTAATTTGAATTCCTATAGCATTCTCTAACAATATGAGTATCTTCTGTCCTAAATAAATTGTAAAATCCTCATGGGCTGACTGTATCTTCTAATTTCTTTAGCAATTTTTAATTTTAAAAAGTTCTGCTCATAATGGGTACTTCATAAATACTTTATGACTTTAAAAAAGCCATTAAAACTGTTAACTTTCCTAGTCTGACTAAAAAAAAAGACACTCTCAGTAAAGTCCCACAGTTGTCTCTAGAATAGGAAATATGTGACTGGCTACTAGCCAAGTAGCGGTACTTTTTCTACTGCTAGAAGAGTATGAATGGCAGGAGCTTGGGTGACATGGCTCTCCCTATCACTCTGTCTCTTTCTTGTGGATGCACACAAAGGGGCTCTGAGTCATTCGATCAGTGTGGTTCAAAACTGAATAACCCTTCTGTTTTCTTCCCTTCCTCTAACTCATCAAAGTTCTTTCTTATTCAGAGATTTGTTATTCATAGTACTTGTTGTAACTCTGCTAGACTGTGAATACTCAGGGAATGTTGACTCATGTTTGATGAATGCATATGTGAATGATCAGCAGAGTTCTTTCAAGGGAGAGCAAAACTAAAGGCTGAGAAATAGCAGGTATCAGTGCTAAGATTTTAAGCCTTCTGGCTCTAGCAGTATCAGAATGCTGTCTATGGCCCTCACCAAGTGTCATTTTTGTGTTGCTCAAAAAGGAATGATTGGTTCTCAAGACTTGTAAAACCTCAAAAGCTCACAAGGTCAGGTGAAAAGTTGCTTAGGACTTACCTCATGAGTACCTTTTCCCAGTCTCAACACTCACATCCTCCTGTGGCATGACAGGGCTCAGACACAGCCTGTAAGTGCTAGGTTTGTTCTTTCATTGATCAAAGTCAACACAAAAGGCTAACAGGAAGGAAGGAGGAATTAGAGGCAGACACCGTTAGGTTATCAATTCGTAACTACACCTTTCTTCATGGCTGGAAATAACCCTGATTAGGATAGTGTTATGGTGAATTCTATGTGTCAACTTGACTAGGCCTAGGGGTGCCCAGATTAAGCAGTCTTTCTGGGTGTGTCTGTGAGGATGTTTCCAAGTGAGATTAACATTTTAATCGGTGGACTCAGTCAAGCAGATTACCCTTTCCAGTGTGGGAGGGCGTCATCTAATCCATTGAGGGCCTGAATAGAACAGAAGGCAGAAGAAGGAGGAATTCGTCCCTTTTGCTTCCTGCCTGCCTGCGAGCTGGGCATCGGTCTTCTCCTACTGTTGGAGTGGGATTTATGCCATTGGTGCCCCTGGATACTGGGCCTTTGGACTCAGATTGGAATTACACCACCAGCGTCTGTTGGTCTCAAACCTGCAGACGATGGGACTTCTGAGCGTCCATAATTGTATATATTTATATTATATATCTATATTATATAGATATATAATATATATGTACCTATGTATCTAAGGGTTCCATTCCTGTGCAAAACTCTGACTACTACAGATGACTTTAGTGTGACTTCTCTAGGCGTCTGATTTTTCTAATCTGAAATATTAAACAGTGGGATCTCTTTCCATGGTTAAAGGGTATTGTCTATGATTCTGGAGAGGAAAGAATTTGACCAGAGTTTGTAAATGATTTAATGATTAGGAAATACATCCTATCAAGACTAAGGAATTAATAGTATTTGAATTTATATTATTTAGTCTGGAGGGGGAAAAGGAATGAAGAGTACCTTTATAATGTTTTTAAAATATAAGAAAATTTGTTGACCAGCTATTCTCAATTTCACCTAAAAATAGAGGAAAAATAAGGAATGAATTTCAAAGCACCATGGGGAATGTAAGGCTGACTTTTCTGCTACTATAGATAGTGGTTCTCAAATTTTAATGTGCATAAAACCCCCAGGAGCTTCTTTAAGATGCAGATTCCTGGCCTCTAAACTTAGCAGTTCTGACTTGGTGGTTCTGGGGTGGAGTCTATGAATCTGTATTTTAATTTTTTTTTCCCAGGCCAAACTGTATCGAGCTTTATTAAAGACACTTTCCGTAAACAATCATGGCATTTCAGGCAGGATATGGGCAGACAGTCGTTGACAGTATACAACAACTTTCAAACTCCCTTCTTCAATGGACTACCAAAAATCAGAAAACCACTATAAAACTTAACGAAGTCTTCATCTGGTGCTCTGAACAGGAAAAGTTTAGAGTGAGGGTTGACATTTCACATTTAGCATGTTGTTTAACAACTTTTCACAAGCCAACCCTGACTTTCAGGAAGTGAAATGAAAATGGCAGAATTTATCTGAAGATCCATAATCTAGAAACGGAACCACTGCTGTTTTGACAGGTGCCATCTCAGTGGCATCACTGGAAAGTCCAGATTGCCTAACACACTGGTAACCAATGACTGGGGGTCAGGTCCCAACAGATGTCTGGGCTTAAGGGAGTTAAGTCTATGCTGAAGGATGGAAAGGGAGAGAGGACATAAAAACGAGTTTGTTTTTCCATACCATAAGGCTTTTGTGCCAAGGTGGCCATGTGTGTTAAAGTCAGGGAATCCCTCCTCCTGGGAGCCAAGAAGAAGTCTCTCAAAACTAGAAGAGAAAGGTGTTTTCCTCACAGCAGTCCAGCTTTGGAGACATTCTATTAGTGACATATGCCCCTTCCCCCAAAAACAACAATGAAGTGTTCTGTGTGCTAACAACACAGCTTAAAAAAAACAAAAGTAAAGCAAAATTCTGCATTTTTATAAAACTTGATAAAAAATAGTATTTCAAACTGTACAGTCACCAGAAGTACAGAGTTATCCAAAATGCATACACTTCACTTGGCATCTCCAGCACCTTCAGCTTTCTGTGCCTGGTCTGTTTTGGCATCTCCATTTTCTGCAGGGTTAGTCCCCTCCTTGCCAGCATCAGCTTTTCCCTTTTTCCCTTTGGGTACCTTCTCTTCCTTCTTTGCAGGGGCCTTTTTAAGCTTGGGCTCTGGCTTTGGAGGAGCAGGTTTAGCAGACAACCTCGCAGATCTTCTCTGTGGTTCATCCTTCACCTTGGCTTTATCTCCTTTAGCATCTCCTTAAGTCTTTCTCTTGGGCATGATGGTGGCGGCGACAGCGGCGGGACATAGGCACTGGGCGCGGGATGCAGCGGTGTGTGGGCTTTGGTCGGTCCAGGGGCCGGTCTCGCCTCTTCTTTTTCACACTGCTCCTGTATGTTAACTTTAATTAATTAATTAATTTATTATTTATTTATTTTGGAGACACAGTCTTGCTCTCTTGCCCAGGCTGGATTGCAGTGGCATGATCTTGGCTGACTGCAACCTCCGCCTCTCAGGTTCAAGTGATTCTCCTGCCTCAGCCTCCCGGGTAGCTGGGATTACGGGTGTGAGCCACCGTGCCCGGCCTGAATCTGTATGGAGTGCAGTGGTGCTATCTCAGCTCACTGCAACCTCTGCCTCCCGGGTTCAAGCAATTTTCCTGCCTCAGCCTTCTAAGTAGCTGGGATTACAGGCCCCCACCACTATGCCCAGCTAATTTTTTTTGTATTTTTAGTAAAGATGGGGTTTTACCATGTTGGCCAGGCTGGTCTTGAACTCCTGACCTTGTGATTCTCCCGCCTTAGCCTCCCAAAGTGCTGGGATTACAGGCATGAACCACCATGCCCAGCCCTGAATCTGTATTTTTAATAAGCTTTGAGAACTGTTGGGGTGGATGGCTGAATAGAGTGAATTCTTGGGGAATTCATTGAGCTTTTCTTCTCTAGAACACTTTATAAAGTTATTTTTGTTTTATTTTATTTCACTTAAACACAGGAAAGCTTATCATTTGTTTAGGAGATTGTACTAAGTTGAATAGTATCCCTCCAAAATTCATGCTCTTTCCAGAAATTCAGAATGTGACCTTATTTGAAAATAGAGTCATTGCAGACATAATTGGTTAAGATGAGATCATATAGGGGTAGGAGAGGCCCTTAATCCAAGGTGATTGGTGTCCACATAAGAAGAGGATGGGAGACACAGGGAGAATGCCATGTGGCAATGGAGGCAAAGATTGGAGTGTGATGCATCTATAGGCCATAGTATGCCAGGGATTGCTGGCAAACCACCAAGACATGGGAGGATCCTCCCCTAGAGCCTCCAGATAGGGCATGACCTTACTGACACTTGATTTCAGCCCTCCAACCATCAGAACCATGAGAGAACATATTCCTATTCTTTGAACCCACACATTTGTGGTGTTTTGTCACAGCAGCCCTAGGAAACAAACATAGGGAGTTTGAATATAATCCTGCCTCTAGGCAGAGCAATAGATGAGCTCTCAAGATGGGCATTTATTGTTTTATAGGCTTGTTCACTCATATTTTGAAGGGTAGATATTCAAATATTTGCCACTGTCATAAACCAGACAGAGGTTTATCAATATTCATAACATCTTTTCCCTAAACTATACCTTAAAACCTACCCTATATGATTTTGATTATCTGAGACAAATGGGCTTTTGAATTTTTGTAAGATTAAAGAAGTAGGTGCATTTATTTTTGATAATAAACAGAACACCTCAAATGTTCATGACAGAAAATAAATCATTTTGAGGTTGGGTTGTCAGTCATGAACAGATTTGAAGTCACTTTTTCCTCTTAAAATTCTAGAAGTTAATTTCAAGGATAAATCGGATTTTTCCATTGATTTAAAACAATGAAATTTTGTGTGGGAAGTTTACTTACTTGAATGAGACTTCCATAACTTGGACATAGAAGAAAAACTCATGCAAGAAATTAAAGTTATTTTCTTATAATACATGTTAAAAGAATCCTTCTTTTTTGGTAGCTGCTTTGTAATTGTTAAATTTTACTGACAGATTTCACTTCTGAAGATTGAAATCCCCTTATATTCTGTGGCTGTTCATTTTTTAGTGAACTTATCATCTAAAAGCCATAGGTTTGCTGGCATTTAACTTGCAGTCTCCTACTTCCCAGATAGGTGCTGTATTATGGTGTAACATGATAGAGAAGGGGCAAAGAACTTGGCTTGTTGCTGGCATATCAGTTCTTTCCATTAATAAAACACTCAACTGAGTCATTTTCTCTGGCCACTTTTCCACTGTAAAAAAACCTAAATCAAAGAACGGGACTGCTTTTATTGGCAAAACAGTAGATAAATCAGGGATGTAAAAATGCAAGAAGGATTCAGTACAAGCACTACCCAGAGTGGACTTGCTGGGTGAAAGGTTTATTCTGTCAGTTTTCCTCTTGAGACACTTAGGTTTAAGGAAATGTTTGCACTGTTCTAGAGAATAAGTTGGCTCTGTGTTTTCTTTTGTGTTTAGGCCACTCTGGAAGTAATTCCTCTGGGCATAATTATGTAACATATGGTGATTTAGAAAAAGCTCAAAGCAAAGGTCATTTGGATGTTTTCGGCAGGAAAGAAGAAAATCCATCTTGGAGAATAAAAGGAAGTCAGAAAGGGCTGAGGTACAACTTATGGTCAAAGGGATGTGAAAAGGAAAAATGAGGTAGATATCAAGCAAAAATTGCAACAGAAGCCTTTTGTTTTTGCTTTTGTTTCTGTTTTATTTTTGCATGAGGAGTGTGCACGTGTAGATGAAAGCAAAGGCTATATCAGAGAAGTTTGGTGCTGGAGATGGCATGAAAGAGATCAAGTCCAGTATGTGACCCATGCGTGTGGCCTATGCCACTGAGCAGGGCCCTGTGTGCAAGTGGGCCCCATACCTGGATCTGGTTTAATGCTCCATTGTTGTTGCTTTGAAATTCTTCATTTTAACATTAGGCCTTATGTTTTTATTATGAGCTGGATCTGCAAATAATGTAGCAAGTTCTTAAAAAAAAAAAAAGGTCAATTCTCAATCCCCCCACCCCCACCCCCTTTTTTTTTAGGTGAATAAATTAGGTCCAGAGAGGACAAATGACTTGTGTGGTGGAGCCAGAAATAGAGCCTGGCTTCTTGGGTCAAAACTGCAAATGAATTCACATTCAAAGTGTTTAAACAAAGAGAAGTGTTGCTTTCACCCTTTTGTTGAAAAGAAGCTTCCTCATGCATCATAAATTAGCCAAATAAAACACTGAAATAATCTAAAAGGAAGAAAGATCTGGATATGATTGGATAGGAGGAAGACCTCACATTGAGTTTTCAAGTCACTTCTAAAAAACCTGAACTGCCATACTGATTTTCCTCCCTTCAGCATCAGCCCTCACATCACTCTCTGAGGCCAGGGAATTCTGGCACTCATTGCCTTCTAACCCAAAGGGCCATGTTGTCATTAAGTCTAAGCAGAGGATCAAGCTAATTGCTGTTTGGGTGCTGTGGAAACTGGCTGTCCTGCATTATGTACCTTGATCACTGGTGCTGTCCCAGTAAAATAAATTAATTTCAATAATGGTGCACTTGTCTTCTTGCAGGGCCAGGAACAGAATGAAGATCAGTGCAGCATCAGTCAAGCAACGACCAACACTAAACAGCAGAACAGAGCGTCATGCAGTAGCAAGCAGTTGCCTCACTTCAAAAAGGGAGCCAAACTTGGAGCAGAGCAGCCTGAGGAGCATTCTCACTGAACAAACATGTCTCCAGAACTGCAGTGCTCTGTATCTCCAGGCTGACACTGCTATCAGAATGAAAACATTTGGTGGATTCTAGATGAAGCAAGCTGCATTAAATAGTTGGTTTTTAACTTCCTTTAAATATTTGAACAAAAGAGCTGCTTTTAATCACCAGCCCCCAAACAACTCTCCACAACTTTCTGGTGATAAACAACATCTGTAGAAATAAAAAGGCAGGTTTGCAAGCCAGGCGCTGTGGCTCACATCTATAGTCCCAGCTACTCAGGAGGCTGAGGTAGGAGGATGGCTTGAGCCCAGCAGTTCAAGGCTGCAGTGAGCTATGATCACAACTCTGCACTCCACCCTGAGCGACAGAATGAGACCCTCTTTTTTTTTTTTTAAATGTAGGTTTGCGACTCTGCCCAGAGGTTGCCAACTGAAATTCTATTGGGCCAGAATGGGCAAAAGAATTCTCAAAACACTTTTTTCCCCCATGAGAAACATCCTACTTAGAATACCTTGGTGTACTCAGAGATGAATAGGTAGGCTGGTGTTAGCTGATTCACAGAGAAAAATGATGTCTGAAATAACCCAATTCATTGCCAGATTCAAGGAACTTGATAAGAATTAGCTCTCTTTCTGATGGACTGCTTACTCACTACAATTTGAAGAGGTGGCAGGGATTTTACTGGGAAAGAGGAGTCAAGTGTTTAGAAAATACAGCTCAAGCTCTTTTATAAAAGAAACATTCCAGATTTTCTCAAGTGTCTGGTGAGGGTGTGGAAGGGTGAGGCATCAGATACTTTCCATGTGCAGGTCAAGTAGAGAGAAGGGGAGTGTGGAAATACAAGAAAACAAACTTAAGAAATTTATCTTGGCAGGATTTTTACATCATAACATCTTGGAGCTGAAAAACATTCTGAAACTTCACTCACATTTTATAACTGAGAAAACTGAGGTCCAAGGAGATTGTTAATTACTTGAGGCCACTTGGCTAGTTAGAAACAACCAGGTCACTAACCTCCAGGTGTAGTCTTCTTGCATAAAATGTGCCACCTGCGTAAGTGCTAAGTGGGGAGAGGCTCTGGGAGGAGGAAGGTGGTCTCTGTTAAACACTGAGGCATGGTAACATTCACTTCGGGTGTCTTGGTGGCTCAGAGTGCAGATCTTGGGACTGAATTTCCAAGCTGGCTTGGGGTTTTGGTTGCTGCAGAAGCTAAGGAGGACTCATGCCAAGCACCTTTCTCAAATCACTCCACATCATGACCGCAAGGGTAGACAGCAAAAGGAAAGAGAGCTGATGGCCCTGAGCCACTCTGAAAGGCTGGGTCTCCATAACCACAGAAGCAATAGCAGCCACAGTGATACTAACAGAGGTGCAGACTACTTTCTCTGAGTTCCATTTCTGACAGCTGGATTTCTTTTTTTTTTTACCTCTGGAACACTGAGCCCCTAATCTGCCCAGGTTTGGATGAACAACTGAGAGGAGAAGGTTGAAGTAATATATAGTGAAGCAACTGTTACCATTGCGTGTATGTAGAATCAGCTTCTGCAAGGGAGCTGTCGTGGAGCAGCTGGCTGTGAAATACGAGAATCTGGGAGGACAAATGAATCTCTTCCCATTAACCCAATACTGGTAATAACTACTGTTTTCCTAAGGGTTTTAATTTCATTTAGTTGGTTTAGAAATGAAATTATGCTAGTCACAATAGTACTACTGCCTCTGGACCTGGCTGGTTGTTATACAGAAACATTTTAGCACCTAGCAACCTGGAGGAGTTAATTGTGTATAGGATTTACCATCTACTCATTGTCACAGGATTTCTAAACCTATAAAAGTTGCTTTTGAAATATTTTCCTTAAAGCGTACAAAATTTAGCTAAACCACTATTAATGGTGACCATTTGCATTAATATAATAATAATTTGTCATAAATACATGCATTCCCAGTTATTGCAAGTTATATTCAAAATTTGATTTTCCCACAGTGAGAATATCAACCACCAGCCTGGGCAACATGGTGAAATTCCATCTCTACAAAAGAAAAATACAAAAATTATCTGGGCATGGTGGCACGTGCCTGTATTCCCAGCTACTTGGAAGGCGAAGTGGGAGGATCACTTGAGCCCAGGAGGTTGAGGCTGTAGCGAGGTGAGATCACACCAAAAACTAAACCAGCCAGGCCCATGCTTCTCAGTTCCCCACTCCTGTTATTTGGATTCACTTCTAAAAGTAATCCACCTACATCTGAATTCATGTCTCACGTTCTGCTTTTTGGAGGACATTAGGTGAAGACAATACCATTTCTTAAAACTTTTTCAGTTTTTTTCCCCCCTCCTATGTTGGCCTCTCTCATGTCCTTGATTTAGCAGTTCAGAATAATACTCAAATTATTTTCCAATTTTCTTTCTTAATTCTGACACCCTATTTGGTTTCCAACTATCTTATTTATCCCTGATTTTAACCTGTTTTTCTCATTCAGGCCTAGTGTGCCAATGCCTCAAATCCCTTAAAATCCCCAGCTATAAAACTGCCTCAATTCTTCCTCCCCTGGGTCCAAATGCTCACTAATTTCAGTGGATTTAAGCCCAGGATAAGGTGAGCACAGCATTGTATCTTTAATTAGGTACTTTTCAAATCCCCTGTGGTATGTACAGTTTGGATTACTAAATTATGCCAAAAGTATTTCATGTGAGGGGGGTATGAAGATTAATAAGTGGTGGTTTCTAAATAGCTTTAAAGGCTGAGAATGGAAGGTGTTTTGCAAATATATGGCATTGTCTTGAGTAGCAGACATTGCCTTAGTCCACAGAATAAATTCTATTTTGGGAAAATGTTTTGTATTGCTAAACCTGCATAACAAAAACATGCTGTAGCAATTCTATACTTTGACAGTACAGGCTGCTGCTATTTATCCATCCATCCATTCATAAACACTTATTAGAAATTTATCATGTAACAGGAACTCTGCTAGGCTCTCTAGATTAAAAAAAAAGTCACCTTCAAGTTGCTCCCATATCAGTGTATGTATGTGTGTTGGGAGGGGTCTGAACAGTACACACATAATTATAACATGTAGATGCCATTTAAGGAGGAAGCAAAGTGCTAGGAGACTTGAGAAGAACTAAAGGTCAGAGCTGGGTGGGGGATTCAGTAAGGGATCACAAGGAAGGTGATATTTGGATAAAGCTTGAGTTAGAAATTAAAGTAGAATTCAAGTCGACGTAGAATTACGTATTTTTTGTTTTAGAATAAGTTTAGATATACAGAAAGTTGTAAAAATAGTACAGAGGGTTCCTAGATACCCCTTACTTAATTACCCTACTCTTTACATCTTACATTTCCTAGTATATTTGTCAAAGCCAAAAAGCTAACACTGTCACATTATTATTAACTATATTCCACACATTTTGGATGTCACCAATTTTTCCATTAATGTTCCCTTTCTGGTCAGGATCCAGTTCAGGTAATCACTTTGCATTTGGTGGTCATAGCTCCTCAGCCTCCTCTGGTCTGTGCCGGTTTCTTAGTCTTTGTTTTCATGACTTTGATGGGTTTTGCTTTCTTTTTTTTTTTTTTTTCTTCTTTGAGACAGAGTTTCGCTCTTGAAACACTGCAAACCAGCCCAGGCTGGAGTGCAGTGCCATGATCTTGGCCCACTGCAGCCTCCGCCTGCTGGGTTCAAGTCACTCTCCTGTCTCAGCCTCCCGGGGAGCTGGGATTACAGGTGTCCACTACCACGCCCAGCTAATTTTTGTATTTTTAGTAGAGACAGGGTTTCGCCATATTGGCCAGGCTGGTCTCAAACTCCTGACCTCAGCCTGTCTCAGCCTCCCAAAGTGCTGGGATTACAGGTGTGAGCCACCATGCCCAGCTGACTTTGATGGTCTTAAGGAGTACTGGCCAGGTCTGCTGTGGAAGGTCCTCCAGTTGGGGCTTGTCTGGTGTTTCTCTCATGGTTAGGCTGGAGTTACAGGTTTTAGAGCAGAACACCCTCTTTCTCACACCATATCTGTGGTACCTGATATCCTCAGGACATTATTGGTGTTAATCAAGAAGCAGAACTTTAATGCTTCACAGGTGAAAAAACTCATTTGTGGACTAGTGGGAAGCCCAGGTGGGTACTCGCAAGGGAGTTGTGAGAGACAAGCCATGTGTGGTACCGCCCTTTAAAGTTCAGAGGAGATAATGTGGAAACTAACTTTTTCAAAGCTTAGCACCCCATGGTAAAGTGATTGGGTGGGTATTGTAATCCCTGTTACCAGGTAAGAAAACTGAGGCCTAAGGAAATGAAGAAGATGGTAGAAGGTCACACAAGTAGTTGTAGAGCTAGGAATTGGACACAGTCCTCCTGATTCCCATCACAGGGTTCTTCACTCTTCATCTTGGTCACTGCCTCTCAGAAAGGCCCATGGAGCAAGTGTTGGGAGGAATGAAACTGCATATATGAGTCTGTTATGACTGGAACCCCCTGTTTGTCTGTCCCAATTTCCCTCTAAACTTTATACTCACAAAGCTAGGAAGAGCAAAGCCACCTCTTAACTTCTCAAGAGATTAACACTCTTCCATGTAGGTCTGGGGAAGTTTTCTTCTGTGCCACTCCTTCACCCAGGTGTTTGTCCTGGTGTATGTCCCTGAAAGGAATGTAGCACTGTGATCCTAAGGGCAGAGGAGCTGCCATGTAATTCTACTAGCAATTGTTCATAGCACATTCCACGGGCAATCAAGGGGCACAACACTTTTGGCAACTGGAAGCTCACTACTGGTCCTAGTTGACCGAAATCCAGATTGAGGAGAGAATGAGAGAGGAGATTAAAGCAATTTCTCTTCCCCTCTTCCCCAGTGAACCATGAGACTGGCCTTTTGCTATGTCAGCAAGGAAGCCTCAAGTTTGCTAATAGATAAGATCCCTTATCACTTTTAGATTTAACACTTACTTGTTCATTTCACAGACACATATCATGTACCCACCATGAGTCTGGCAATGGGAATGTAAAATAAACAATATCAATAAGGTTTCTTGCTTTTAAGAAGCTCACCAGTAGGTGAAACGGGAGAAAAAATAGGAGAGAATAATTTACTGGGCTTCATGGAAGAAGTGATATCTGGGCTTCATGGAAGAAGTGATACAGGAGCTTGGTTTTGTGGGACAACAGGAGCTTTTGTGGTAGAAAACAGCACAGAGCAAGGCATGGAGGAGAGAGGGGCAGCATTGCAGGTCTGGAGAAGTGGGAGTTATTGGGTATTGTTGGAGCATAACAGAGGGTGTTGAAATAGTGGGAGATGGAGCAGGAGAACACGACTCCTGCTGCAGGTCTTTGTCCAGAACCATTCTCTGGGAGTAGGAGGCAGAGACCTCCGAGAAGGAGCCCTCCGGCATTCTACCTTCTCCGTGCCATCCTTTAGACAGCCAGGCACTTGGATCTTAAGTGTGTTTCCTGACTTCCCATTATTGCAACTTGATCTTGGAAGTACATATCCATAATGCCTAATCCCTTCAAATGTGCTGAAAGCGTAACAGCATTTGGTCTATGATCGGCAACAGATTTTCTTGCAACTCATTTTTACACAGATCAAGACTGAGTGAAAACATCCCACTGTACTTAATACAGTATTCTTGTAAAACCTTTTTTTGAGGAAGAAAAGATTATCTGTAGATCTTTGATATTCACTTGTTCATAGAGCTCTGTCATTATAATGTGTCACATGGCTCCTTATAGTTTCCAAAACCATTAAATGCTAAAGAAAACAAGACTTTTCCAGCTCTGATCTCATTATATGTACAAATTCCAAGAGCAGCCTCCCAGAAAATAAAAGTTTTTATACAACAGAGTAGATGTGTTCATGAAAGATATATTGTTTATTTTCTTGGCACAGAGTTAACACTAAAATAAGATTATTTAATTGGAGAAAACATTTCCTGACATGCTGAGAAGGAACATTTGAACCAAATCTCCTCTCTCTTAGATTAAGTCTAGGGTACATGTGTTCTAGGCTATTTAATCCATGTGAATCTCAAAACAAAATCATTTTAACTACTGAAGCATTTAGTTGGTAAGGACTCAATACTGGAGGCAACAGCTTGTAATCAATTATGATTTTTAGTTGGGAAAGTTCCTGGGCTTTGTTGTTACAGTAGTCGTTTATTTATTTATTTATTGGCACAAAACTCTTAAATCTGGAAGCATTCAATTCAATTTTTCATAACACTAGGCTACTCAGCTTTTGTTTGCAGAGTAACTCAGCTCATTTTTAGTGGTTCCTTTATGCTCTTTTTAGGATTTGGAGTCAGCATTATAGTATACAATATTATATATATTATGTATAATTATATATTATATATAGCTATATATCACATATATAGGCTAGTTTTAATAGTGTGAATATTATTACATATATTGATATGTTTTATACAACTGTATATTAATATTATATAATATATATTATATGACATATATATATTATGCAGACATTCAGACCATCAAGAAAACCAAAACTACCACTTCAGCTGGTGATTGTGGGTTCTACCTTATCCTTGCTCTCCCTTACTTGGCACACAAACCTTCCCTTCCTACCCTACAGTGGTGTGCGTGTGTGTGTGTATATAACAATATAATATATATCCTATAATTATATTACTAATGTTATATTAATAATAAAACTATATTACTAATGTATTACTATATAATACGAATGTTAGTTATATATTTATATTAACATATAGTTGTATGAAACATATTATATATCATAATATTTACACTACTAACACTAGCCTCTATGTATATGTGTGCATGTGCTCATGCAAGTGCACACTATGGGCAGCTAGTTTTTCACCAAGCTACCTTTCCCCTTTATTCCTGGGCACATGGCTACTTACTGCACTAGAATTGATTTCCCAGTCTTTCTTGGAGCTGGGTGAGGCCATGTGATGAAATTCTTACCTATAGAATGTGAACAGAAGAAATGTGTGCCACTTTCAGGGCTAGGCCTTAGATGTTGGGTGTATCTCCTCCATACCCTCTTGCCCCTTCCTGCTGGCTGGAATTTGGATGTGGAGACTTTGCTTTGACCAAGTGGGTAATGACAATGCCCTAGATTAATAGTACAGTACAGTCCCAAATGTCCATGTGGGACAGAACTGTCCTGCCAACCTGGATTGCCCACCTTTGAACTGTTACCATGCGAGGGAAATAAGCTTCTTTATTTATTTATTTATTTTTACTTTTTTTGAGACAGAGTTTCACTCTTGTTGCCCAGGCTGGAGTGCAATGGCGCAATCGTGGCTCACTGCAACCTCTGCCTCCTGGGTTCAAGCGATTCTCCTGCCTCAGCCTCCCAAGTAGCTGGGATTACAGGTGCCTGCCACCATGTCTAGCTAATTTTTTGTATTTTTAGTAGAAATGGGGGTTCACCATGTTGACTAAGCTGGTTTCAAACTCCTGATTTCAGGTGATCCACCTGCCTTGGCCTCCCAAAATGCTGGGATTATAGGCGTGAGCCACCACACCTGGCCAGCTCCCCTGTTCTTTAAGCCACTTGTGTCAGTGTTCAGTCAGAGAAGCAAAAGCACAAGAGATCTGATCTTGAGCAAATGTGGGAGCTGGTTAAGCAGTCTCTGTAAGGCTGTTGACTTTGTGACTGGGGTAGAAATTGAAGTTTGCAGGTGGACAGTTTGAAGTCTGCAGGGTAGGAAGGAAAGGTATGTGCCAAGTAGGGTGAGCAAGGATAAGGTGGAACCTGCAATCACCAGCTGAGCTGGGAGTTTTGGCTACTTCTTGATGGTTTGAGTGTCTGTAGAAGTTGATATCCTTCATGACAGATCTGGGCCACATACCTGGCCCAAGAGTCAGAGCAGCTGAAGGATAGTATAGGAGAAGATGGAGCAGTTGCTGGCCTGGCTGCTGCATCACACCAATAGGGTGAACCAGAAGGTCAACAATGAAGGTTGCTGTTTCTCTCCCACCACCAGATCTCACACAGGAATCTCTCTTGTGACCCACCTTACCTGGAAACATACAGGTAAGGGAAATATAATTCAATCTAGTCAACCTGACACATTACAAAGCCACCACAGTCAACCCTTTGTCAACTTGTACTCTATATAGCTTCATAAACCATATTTTATCTCTAAATGGAACCCACAACAAACTCATGCTTTATCTGATGTGAAACAACTATCGCACATACAACCAAAAACACACTTAACAGTTTCCCCAGAAGAGGAGACAAAGGCCATTTTTCTGTCTTTTGGTGATGTTAATTCTTCTAGTTGATTCACAATCCTCTTCTGATAATCCTACAACTTAAATACTGGTATATAAGATTAATTACTGTTTAACACAGCTCAGATAATATGGAGATGAGAGAGGGTAAGAAAACAAAAATATTTGGCCAATATATATGCAAACATATAAATATTAAAAAAGGGAAGAAACACTCAAACAATTACAATCTTCACTTACACAATGGTCCTGTGGTCATTTCTAGTATTTACCACTACTTTCCTCCACTACCCATTCCATATTCCCTTTGCCCTAAGCAAGCACTTCAGCTGGTTGAGGTTCCTTGCCTGGGAAGTGACTCAAACCTTCATTCCTGAAAGGTCTGGGTTACTAGCAGTCCTATCTGAGTTGGGTTGTTTTCCAATTGACTTTAAAGTTTTCCATTGACTTTAATCCTAGGACATAGGAATAGTAAGAGGTGCCCCAGAGGATCTAGTGCATCCCACATGTATTATTCCTTAGCCCCATTGTATAGTAACCCCAATTTCCGTATGCTTATCATGGACTAGTCTCCCCAGTCAATATAGTAACCCTTTTCTTTATTTCTTGATTCACTGGCATAAGGAGCACAAAGTATTCAGGGGGAGTCTCAATGTCTGCTTCAGTGGAATTATTGTTGTGTCCCTTGGTGGAAGCATTTTCTTTCTTTTTTTAAAATTATACTTCTAAGTTCTAGGGTACATGTGCACAACATGCAGGTTTGTTACATATGTATACACGTGCCATGTTGGTGTGCTGCACCCATTAACTCGTCATTTACATTAGGTATATCTCCTAATGCTATCCCTCCCCCCTCCCACCACCCCATGACAGCCCCGATGTGTGATGTTCCCCATCCTGTGTCCAAGTGTTCTCAATGTTCAATTCCCACCTATGAGTGAGAACATGCGGTGTTTGGTTTTCTGTCCTTGCGATAGTTTGCTCAGAATGATGGTTTCCAGCTTCATCCATGTCTCTACAAAGGACATGAACTCACCCTTTTTTATACACCCTGCACTGTATTCCATGGTGTATATGTGCCACATTTTCTTAATCCAGTCTGTCACTGATGGACATTTGGATTGGTTCCAACTCTTTGCTACTGTGAATAGTGCCGCAGTAAACATGCGTGTGCATGTGTCTTTATAGCAGCATGATTTATAATCCTTTCGGTATATACCCAGTAATGGGATGGCTGGGTCAAATGGTATTTCTAGTTCTAGATCCTTGAGGCATCGCCACACTGTCTTCCACAATGGTTGAACTAGTTTACAGTCCCACCAACAGTGGAAAAGTGTTCCTATTTCTCCACATCCTCTCCAGCACCTGTTGTTTCCTGACTTTTTAATGACTGCCATTCTAACTGGTGTGAGATGGTATCTCATTGCGGTTTTGATTTTCATTTCTCTGATGGCCAGTGATGACAAGCATTTTTTTCACGTGTCTGTTGGCTGTATAAATGTCTTCTTTTGAGAAGTGTCTGTTCATATTCTTTGCCCATTTTTTGATGGGGTTGTTTTTTTCTTGTATATTTGTTTGAGTTCTTTGTAGATTCTGGATATTAGCCCTTTGTCAGATGAGTAGATTGCAAAAATTTTCTCCCATTCTGTAGGTTGCCTGTTCACTCTGATGGTAGTTTCTTTTGCTGTGAAGAAGCTCTTTAGTTTAATTAGATCCCATTTGTCAATTTTGGCTTTTGCTGCCATTACTTTTGGTGTTTTAGACATGAAGTCCTTGCCCATGCCTATGGCCTGAATGGTGTTGCCTAGGTTTTGTCCTAGGATTTTTATGGTTTTAGGTCTAACATTTAAGTCTCTAATCCGTCTTGAATTAATTTTTGTATAAGGTGTAAGGAAGGGATCCAGTTTCAGCTTTCTACATATGGCTAGCCAGTTTTCCCAGCACCATTTATTAAACAGGGAATCTTTTCCCCATTTCTTATTTTTGTCAGGTTTATCAAAGATCAGATGGTTGTAGATGTGTGGTATTATTTCTAAGGGCTCTGTTCTGTTCCATTGGTCTATATTGCTGTTTTGGTACCAGTACCATGCTGTTTTGGTTACTATAGCCTTGTAGTATAGTTTGAAATCAGGTAGTGTGATGCCTCCAGCTTTATTCTTTTGACTTAGGATTGTCTTGGCAATGTGGGCTCTTTTTTGGTTCCATATGAACTTTAAAGTAGTTTTTCCAATTCTGTGAAGAAACTCATTGGTAGCTTGATGGGGATGGCATTGAATCTATAAATTACCTTGGGCAGTATGGCCATTTTCACAATATTGATTCTTCCTATCCATGAGCATGGAATGTTCTTCCATTTGTTTGTGTCCTCTTTTATTTCGTTGAGCAATGGTTTGTAGTTCTCCTTGAAGAGGTCCTTCACATCCCTTGTAAGTTGGATTCCTAGGTATTTTATTCTCTTTGAAGCAATTGTGAATGGGAGTTCACTCATGATTTGGCTCTCTGTTTGTCTGTTATTGGTGTATAGGAATGCTTGCAATTTTTGCACACTGATTTTGTATCCTGAGACCTTTGCTGAAGTTGCGTATCAGCTTAAGGAGATTTTGGACTGAGACAATGGGGTTTTCTAAATATACAATCAAGTCATCTGCAAACAGGGACAATTTGACTTCCTGTTTCCCTAACTGAATACCCTTTATTTCTTTCTCTTGCCTGGTTGCCCTGGCCAGAACTTCCAACACTATGTTGAATAGGAGTGGTGAGAGAGGGCATCGTTGTCTTGTGCTGGTTTTTAAAGGGAATGCTTCCAGTTTTTGCCCATTCAGTATGATATTGGCTGTGGGTTTGTCATAAATAGCTCTTATTATTTTGAGATATGAACCATCAATACCTAGTTTATTGAGAGTTTTTAGCATGAAGGGCTGTTGAATTTTGTTGAAGGCCTTTTCTGCATCTATTGAGATAATCATGTGGTTTTTGTCTTTGGTTCTGTTTACATGAAGGACCACGTTTATTGATCTATGTATGTTGAACCAGCCTTGCATCCCAGGGATGAAGCCCACTTGATCATGGTGGATAAGCTTTTTGATGTGCTGCTGGATTTGGTTTGCCAGTATTTTATTGAGGATTTTTGCATCGATGTTCATCAGGGATATTGTTCTAAAATTCTCTTTTTTGTTGTGTCTCTGCCAGGCTTTGGTATCAGGATGATGCTGGCCTCATAAAATGAGTTACGGAGGATTCCCTCTTTTTCTATTGATTGGAATAGTTTCAGAAGGAATGGTACAGCTCCTCTTCATACGTCTGGTAGAATTCGGCTGTGAATCCCTCTGGTCCTGGACTTTTTTTGGTTGGTAGGCTATTAATTATTGCCTCAATTTCAGAGCCTGTGATTGGTCTATTCAGGGATTCAACTTCTTCCTGGTTTAGTCTTGGGAGGGTGTATGTGTCCAGGAATTTATCCATTTCTTCTAGATTATCTAGTTTATTTGTGTAGAGGTGTTTATAGTATTCTCTGATGGTAGTTTGTATTTCTGTGGGGTCAGTGGTGATATCCCCTTTATAATTTTTTATTGCATCTATTTGATTCTTGTCTCTTTTCTTCTTTATTAGTCTTGCTAGCAGTCTATCAGTTTTGTTGATCTTTCAAAAAACCAGCTTCTGGATTGATTGATTTTTTGAGGGGTTTTTTGATGTCTCTATCACCTTTTTTTTTTTTTTTTTTTTTTTTTTGAGACGGAGTCTTGCTCTGTCGCCCAGGCTAGAGTGCAGTGGCTGGATCTCAGCTCACCGCAACCTCTGCCTCCTGGGTTCACGCCATTCTCCTGCCTCAGCCTCCCGAGTGGCTGGGACCACAGGCGCCCACCACCTCGCCCGGCTAATTTTTTGTATTTTTAGTAGAGACGGGGTTTCACCGTGTTAGCCAGGAGGGTCTCGATCTCCTGACCTCGTGATCCGCCCGTCTCGGCCTCCCAAAGTGCTGGGATTACAGGCTTGAGCCACCGCGCCCGGCCCGTCTCTATCACCTTTAGTTCTGCTCTTATCTTAGGTATTTCTTGCCTTCTGATAGCTTTTGAATGTGTTTGCTCTTGCTTCTCTAGTTCTTTTAATTGTGATGTTAGGGTGTCAATTTTAGATCTTTCCTGCTTTCTCTTGTGGGCATTTAGTGCCATAAATTTCCCTCTACACACTGCTTTAAATGTGTCCCAAAGATTCTGGTATGTTGTGTCTTTGTTCTCATTGGTTTCAAAGAACATCTTCATTTCTGCCTTCATTCTGTTATGTACCCAGTAGTCATTCAGGAGGAGCAGGTTGTTCAGTTTCCATGTAGTTGAGTGGTTTTGAGTGAGTTTCTTAATCCTGAGTTCTAGTTTGATTGCACTGTGGTCTGAGAGACAGTTTGTTATAATTTGTTTTTTTTTTTTTTTTTTTTTACATTTGCTGAGGAGTGCTTTACTGCCAACTGTGTGGTCAATTTTGGAATAAGTGCAATGTGGTGCTGAGAAGAATGTATATTCTATTGATTTGGGGTGGAGAGTTCTGTAGATGTCTATTAGGTCTGCTTGGTGCAGAGCTGAGTTCAATTCCTGGATATCCTTGTTAACTTTCTGTCTCATTGATCTGTCTAATGTTGACAGTGGGGTGTTAAAGTCTCCCATTATTATTGTATGGGAGTCTAAGTCTCTTTGTAGGTCTCTAAGGACTTGCTTTATGAATCTGGGTGCTCCTGTATTGGGTGCATATATATTTAGGATAGTTAGCTTTTCTTGTTGAATTGATCCCTTTACTATTATGTAACGACCTTGTTTGGCTCTTCTGATCTTTGTTGGTTTAAAATCTGTTTTATCAGAGACTAGGATTGTAACCCCTGCTTTTTTTTGTTTTCCATTTGCTTGGTAGATCTTCCTCCATCCCTTTATTTTGAGCCTATGTGTGTCTCTGCACATGAGATGGGTCTCCTGAATACAGCACACTGATGGGTCTTGACTCTTTATCCAATTTGCCAGTCTGTGTCTCTTAATTGAAGCATTTAGCCCATTTACATTTAAGGTTAATATTGTTATGTGTGAATTTGATTCTGTCATTATGATGTTAACTGGTTATTTTGCTCGTTAGTTGATGCAGTTTCTTCCTAGCGTTGATGGTCTACATTTTGGCATGTTTTTGCAGTGGCTGGTATTGGTTGTTCCTTTCCATGTTTAGTGCTTCCTTCAGGAGCTCTTGTAAGGCAGGCCTGGTGGTGACAAAATCTGTCAGCATTTGCTTGTCTGTAAAGGATTTTATTTCTCCTTCACTTATGAAGCTTAGTTTGGCTGGATATGAAATTCTGAGTTGAAAATTCTTTTCTTTAAGAATATTGAATATTGGCCCTCACGCTCTTCTGGCTTGTAGAGTTTCTGCCGAGAGATCTGCTGTTAATCTGATGGGCTTCCCTTTGTGGGTAACCCGACCTTTCTCTCTGGCTGCCCTTAACATTTTTTCCTTCATTTCAACTTCGGTGAATCTGACAATGATGTGTCTTGGAGTTGCTCTTCTCGAGGAGTATCTTTGTGGCACTCTCTGTATTTCCTGAATTTGAATGTTGGCCTGCCTTGCTAGGTTGGGGGGACGTTCTCTTGAATAATATCCTGAAGAGTGTTTTCCAACTTGGTTCTATTCTCCCCATCACTTTCAGGTACACCAATCAGATGTAGATTTGGTTTTTTCACATAGTCCCATATTTCTTGGAGGCTTTGTTCATTTCTTTTTACTCTTTTTTCTCTAAACTTCTCTTCTCGCTTCATTTCATTCATTTGATCTTCAATCACTGATACCCTTTCTTCCAGTTGATCGAATTGGCTACTGAAGCTTGTGCATGCAGCACGTAGTTCTCATGCCATGGTTTTCAGCTCCATCAGGTCATTTAAGGTCTTCTCTTTGCTGTTTATTCTAGTTAGCCATTCATCTAATCTTTTTTCAAGGTTTTTAGCTTCTTTGCTGTGGGTTTGAACATCCTCCTTTAGCTCGGAGAAGTTTGTTATTACTGATCATCTGAAGCCTTCTTCTCTCAACTCGTCAAAGTCATTCTCCATCCAGCTTTGTTCTGTTGCTGGTGAGGAGCTGCATTCCTTTGGAGGAGAAGAGGCGCTCTGATTTTTAGAATTTTCAGCTTTTCTGCTCTGGTTTCTCCCCATCTTTGTGGTTTTATCTACCTTTGGTCTTTGATGATGGTGACTTACAGATGGGGTTTTGGTGTGGATGTCCTTTCTGTTTATTAGTTTTCCTTCTAACAGTCAGGACCCTCAGCTGCAGGTCTGTTGGAGTTTGCTGGAGGTCCACTCCCAACCCTCTTTGCCTGGGTATCACCAGCGGAGGCTGCAGTACAGCAAATATTGCATAATGACAAATATCGCTGTCTGGTTGTTCCTCTGGAAGCTTCGTCTCAGAGCGACACCTGGCCGTATGAGGTGTCAGTCAGCCCCTACTGGGAGGTGCCTCCCAGTTAGGCTACTCAGGGGTCAGGGACCCACTTGAGGAGGCAGTCTCTCTGTTCTCAGATCTCAGACTCCGTGCTGGGAGAACCACTACTCTCTTCAAAGCTGTCAGACAGGGATGTTATAAGTCTGCAGAAGTTTCTGCTGCCTTTTGTTCAGCTATGCCCTGCCCCCAGAGGTGGAGTCTACAGAGGCAGGCAGGCCTTCTTGAGCTGCAGTGAGCTCCACCCAGTTTGGGCTTCCTGCTGCTTTGTTTACTAAAGCCTACGCAAGCCTCAGTAATGGCGGGCCCCCTCCCCCAGGCACACTGCCGCCTTGCAATTCGATTTCAGACTGCTGTGCTAGCAATGAGACAGGCTCCATGGGCATGGGACCTTCTGAGCGAGGCGCGGGATATAATCTCCTGGTGTGCCATTTGCTAAGACTGTTGGAAAAGCGCACTATTACGGTGGGAGTGACCTGATTTTCCAGGTGCTGTCTGTCACAGCTTCCCTTGGCTAGGAAAGGGAATTATCTGACCCCTTGTACTTCCCGGATGAGGTGATGCCTTGCCCTGCTTCAGCCCATGCTCCCTGGGCTGTACCTACTGTCCTGCACTCACTGTCTGACAAGCCCCAGTGAGATGAACCCGGTACCTCAGTTGGAAATGAAGAAATCACCTGTCTTCTGCGTTGCTCATGCTGGGAGCTGTAGACTGGAGTTGTTTCTTTTTGGCCATCTTGGAACTCCCCCTTGGTGGAAGCATTTTCTACCTTTAGTTCCTTTTGAAATGAAAACTCCCAAACTAGCAGAGCCCAAAGTTGCAGGGATGGGAATAAAAGATGAGTAACAGTGAGATGAGCCACTCCCATTTTTACCTCTTAATTTCCAGACCCATGAATCCTGGCTATGAGAGAAAAATCACCATATATATATATTAGACATCAATTTTGAGCATATACTGTATTCTGGAGGACACTGCAAGGTATTGCCTCAGCCTGGTAAGATATTCCCATTTAGATGGTACCATAACTGAGCCTTCAAAAGGTTGTTCCACTATTCCATCAAGTCAGATACTTCAAGATGATGGGGAACATGGTAAGACCACTGAATTCCATGAATATGGGCCCAATGCTGCAACTTCATTTGTTATAAAATAAATTCCTTGGTCATAAACAATGCTGTGTAGAATATCATGACAGTGGATAAGGCATTCTTTAAGTCCACAGATAGCAGTAGTTTAGGTAGAAACATTGTGGGCAAGAGAAGGCAAAAAGAATAAGCACCCATTCTAGTTGGAACACAGTGCTATCTCTTCTATTATGGAAATAGTCCAAATGGAATCAATGTATCAATGAGTACCTGGATAATCTCCCTGGGAATTGTGCCATATTAGGGCTCAAGGGCTATTGGCAGAATAGATATTCAGTAGTGGTAATGGCTAGGTCAGCCTTGATGAGTGGAAGTCCATGGTGCTGAGCCCTTGCATAACCTCCATCCCTGCTACCATGGCCACTTTGTTCATGAGCCCATTGGGCAATGACAAGAGTGGGTATAGAAGAAGGCTGATAGAATGCGCCATCCTTATCCACCTGAGGTCACTCTGCCATGGGTATTCACATGGAACACAAATCTCTTCACACTCTGTGCCCATTCAGAGAAGTTTATCCACATACCTCTTCCCCAGATCTCCTTGTCACCAATTTTCCAATTGTGTTTTTTTTCCAAGTCTCTGACCATCCAGCCAAACCATCAGCCACAGTCCATGAATCAGTGCAGATCATACCTTTGGCTATTTCTCCTTCCAGCTGTGGCAGGTGGTACGTGTGGAATTGCTGATCTAGGAGACCTACTCTGGGCTATTTTCCAAATAATTCTACTATATTTCTAAGAAATAGAAAAAATGGTTTCCAACTTACTTTTGGTTCATTAACACTGATCCTTGAATGCCACAGCACTTACATATATACTGTAGAAGTCTTCTACATGGTAGGTAGGCATTCCATCAACATTTACACAATGAGTGGCTAGCCCTGGCACTTACTATGCCACTGTTGAGGCTTTTTGAAAGTAGCAAGATGTACAAGCTCCAGCATCTGCTTAGCAGCTGAAACTGTATAACATATGAACACTTACAGCCACTCAGCCAACATGTATGTATTGAGCACCTTCTATGTACCTAGTCACTATTCCACAGTAATCTTTTTATACCAGTTGTTGGGCTAAGTTAATTTTAAAGGACACATGATATCAATTATGTAACAGTACATTTATTTCTTGCCCAGGTTGAGCACATGTGTGTATCTGAGGCTAGACTGTTCTAACTACTGGCCTGGAAGTGCTCAAAGGGGAAAAAAGGAATTTATTGTTTCTGACTAATTATACATCTAGATTGCTAAAGCAATATGCTCTTAAGCTCTGGGAGGTTAAGGCCCACTCCTGATATTGGAGTTGTTCAACACTCTTAAGCTTTCCTCAGTGTTTGGCACATGATAGAGCTTTATAAATAATTGTTGAGAGAACAAATGGGTTGTTCAGCGAGATCATGTTAAATACTAGTAACTTTCTGAGATTCCTCGAGGAGCTGACTAGCGGGAGTTTAGCATAGAAAGAAAGCACTGGGCCAGGGCCAGGACAGCTGAGTTCAAGCTTTAGATTGGCCACTGCTGGGTTATATGACCTTCAGCAAGGCACATATCTGTTCTGGGTCTTGATTTCTGCTCTGAGGACGTTTGAGAATTGAATGGCAGCCATGGGAGGCCTCTTTTGTTTAGACTGTACACTGTTCTAAAAAAAAAAAAAACTATATTTGGATACCTTTTGGGCCACACACTCTCTGGTTTGCTGTTATCACCCTTCCTATCACCTTTGTACATTTTCACTCCCTGTCCTGCCCCTGTAGCAATTTGAATTTGTAACTTCTGAACACCATAGGCCCCAGATCTGACATTCTCTGAGTCCATGCCACTGGAACATCGGTGCCATGAGGGGAGGAGCTTGAGCCTATTTTGATCTCTGCTGGATGCCCAGTCTTGGAATGGTGCCTGAAATGTAATAGATACTTTTGAGTGAATGAATGCATGGAAGCATGCATGCATGAAAATGAGGCAGTACTACCAAAGCAGACTATGTAGTAAGGAGGTGGAGGATCCCGTCGGGAGACATTTCCCTCCAATTTGGATAAGTTTGTTTTCCATTTGAAATGGAGTAGGGAGGCCAATAGTATTCTCCAACTCTTCAGCTTGTCTGGGAGGTCCTAGGTTGACTGCCACTAGGAGAAATAACACCTGTGCCAAAAGCTTCCATCATCAAATATACAAGTTAGTTTAAATATTAATTGCCACTGTTCAGGAGCTTTTCCTAAGCAAAATTGACCACTTTATGGAGCCTATGTTGCTGTGGGCATGGTCAGGAGCCTGGTTCCAGATGCCTCCCACAAGCTTCCAGCCTGTTTCCTGTCCAAGTCAGTGTTGTCTACTGCTGGATCCAGTTGAAGAGCTTCCTGTGAGCTTCCTACTGTGTGTTTTTAAAAATTCCTTTCTGAGAGTACAACCCTGCAGCACTGCTGTTAACACTCAATAAACCTTTTTTCCCTGGTAGCTGTTAAACTTTAACATCAGATTATACTATACATCAGCAGAATATCCCACACAGGGCTTTCTTTGCAAAACACAAGTGAGTCCCCCTAATGCATTAGCTCTGGGGAGAGTACAAGACCTAGCTCACTTTCACAGCCACCTAGAGAGAAACTGCCAAAACAATGCTTCTAGTCCTTCCCAGACAGCATTGGCAGTTAGAAACATTAGCGTATCACTCAGACAAATGAACAAGGTGAAATTAGACACTTGAGATTTGAAGAAACAATTTAAAAATTTAAAAATGTAAATTAGAAATTAATGAGGAATTACTTGCAAGCACAAATGCTATTTTCTTAGATTTTTCTAGTTTCAATCATTTGCAGTGCACATCTTCATTCTGTGAATTAAAAATGTAAGTTGCTTAAAAAATTTTGTCTGACAAATCCCAACTAATACTTGTCTGGATTCAAGAAGAAAAATATCCATGTTTGAACCCTGCATACAGAGGACACAGCAAATAATTCTCCTGGTCTCTTGTAATTTAAAACAGCAACATGGACCATGGCCTGGAAGCTGAGGCCTCAGGCCGAACTCCAAACCTGACAGGTGTAGTGACATTTCATTTATAACTTGGACACAGGGGCTGATCTAGTCTGCATTGACAGAGCCAGTGATGAGCACAGCACTGAGCAGAGACTGACAGACCGGCATTCTTCCAGAAATACACAAAGGAAACCCTCTTTTCCCCTGCACTAATACAGCTTTGCTGGAAAAGTCCCAGCCTGAGCTTCCACTTTTGATTTCACTTGGCATTTGTAGACAAATGGGCCCAGGTGCTTTCACTCTGCACTGCCTGCTGACAGGGGAACAAAGTTCAAGAAGTCTTGGGAAGATAAACATTCAGAAGAATCTGGGCCCACAGGGCCATAGGTTTTGCCTTTGCAAATTAGACTCTGAGATAGCACAGTACTATGTCATGTCCTCACATGGGATGAGTTTGGACCACGAACTGCAGAGTAGCAGGTTTTAGGTTTATTTACACATCTCTGGCCTATGTTTCATAGTGATTTTCTTTATCTAACCACCTGATTAAAAAGTTACTTTGTGAAAATTCATTTTAACAGAGAGAGGGGTTGTTCAGTAGCCTTTCAATTTAAAACAAAGTGATCATCTAAAACGATTCCAACCATGTAACATCACATGGTATCCTTGAGAAAGACAATGGGAGAAATGAGAGACCAGCTTATAGAAATGATCCTGCAAAACTCTGTACCAGTTGAAACAGATTTAGACTATCACATGGATAGAGTTGAAGAATAATGACTTCATCTTTTTATTTAGTGCATGTAGAGAATACTGTTCTTCATAATTATAATCAATTTCATCATCTCCAAAAGCAACAAAAGTCATTCAGATCTAATCATATTTGTAAGTGCTCCCAGTATCAGACTGAATGTACAACCCAAGGAAGACAACAGAGGTGAATATGCCTATGCAAAATACACAGAATTACCTAAAATACACACTGAGAGAAAATCCACTTTCAGAGATAAGTAGTTATGAATTTCAGACCTGGTAAAATTCTTAAGATAAGCCCCCTTTAAATGCATTTTTAAATCTCCTATAGCAATCAGCACAATTTCTTACACAAAATTGGTTTCAGCAAGGTTCTGTCTAGAAGGATAGGATCCATATTTGTCTGGAAAATGGAATGAAGTGCACCTCTGAAGTTTACCTTCAAAATCTCTGAACAAAAGGTAAGCTTTTGTTTCTGGCTGTCGCTTTGTGTTTTTTCTCCAAACTTTTCTCTTTAAAAGAAAAAAAAATCCTCCCTCAATTTATCCTAAGTCCTTCTTAAATTTGGATACTCCCTTGGTTTTTCTGCTTCCACCACCTCCTGGAGTGGCTTATTTCCTTGGGGAAGTTTTTCTGTGGCTGCTTCTCACAGAAGAACCAGAAACAAGTCTGGAACGTGGTTGGAGCCTTAACCACATAGTCATCTGGACTGTTTTATGTCTTAGCTGTATTGTCTCGGTAACTCACACTGAAAAACTTCATAGGGACTGCTTTTGAGTGAGCTACCTTAGAATGCTGAAATTAGTTAAAAATCATTGAAAAGTTCATAAATAGCCCAAATTGTGAGTATAGCTTTGAGGGTGAGATTACTACATGTGAAAATTTTCATAACAATGAAAGTAAAAGAGTTCCTAAACTTACAGATTGTGAAAGTGTAAGCTGCCATAATTGCTGCATCATTGTTTTACTGAAGAGGGTTTTGTTTGGGTTACCTCCTCATTGCCCTGAAAAGAGATTGGGTATTGTAACTTCTGGCTCTACTCTAACTAATTAGCCTTGCCTCGCAGAGGGTTTGAGAAACATCATAGTGGATCAAGAAATCATGAAAATCATATGAGTTTCACATTAGAACTAAAATAAATGGATGTGTGAGACCACCAAGATTTTCAGAAAGCAGTATCTATTCAGCTGTGTACAATATCACAGAATTGATATTTTGATTCTTGGCAATTCAAGAATGTGCCAAGCAGAAGCCCTGTGATGATGTAATGTTTTATGTAGTGTTTACTTTTATCCAAGTGATATGTGCATGCATGAAAGGAGACAAAGAGTTGTTTAAGGCCTGTATGAGAAAGAGAAGTCTTCTCTCCCAGCCTTTTCCACTTCCCACTCTTAAAAGCAAACCCACTAGACTTTTCCAGATGATTATCTTGGTATTTACATCCATATCTCTAAATCACATGCTTTTTTTGCTACATACTGAATTTTCACTTTTAAATATTATACTATGGAAGATAAAGATATAACACTCTTTCTCACTCCCTTCCATCATCACCCACAGTCACATGACTCCTCACCCTCCAACTCTGTACTCCCAAATAGTTTTAGAGACTTTTAGATTGATATAGATGTTCCCATTTTATGACCATTTAAAAGCTATCAATAGCTGAGTCATGTGATAGTAATATCATTGTCTCCCTGCATTATTTTCTTCCAGGTTGTTATTTATTTATTTATTTTATTATACTTTAAGTTCTAGGGTACATGTGCACAAGGTGCAGGTTTGTTACATATATATACATGTGCCATGTTGGTGTGCTGCACCCATTAACTCATCATTTACATTAGGTATTTCTCCTGATGCTATCCCTCCCCGTCCTCCCACCCCACGACAGACCTCAGTGTGTAATTTGGCCTCTTGCTTTCCTCTGAGAAGTCCTCCTCAAATGTCAGGTAATCCTTGGCTATCTGTTCATATGTAGGAATAGGGCTCTACAGATCTGATGGAAGGTTCTGTATGCAAAGGGAGGGCTCGTCATACTCCCTTTAGAGTGGGGTGATCCGGCTGAGCCATTTCATAGGTGAATGCCTGGTATCAATCTCAGAGCTTTTCTCTTCAACTGTCCAGATTTCCCAAAGAAGTCTCTTTTCACTAGGAGGGCAAAATATAGTGAGGGGGTAATTTCAACATTCAATGTGTCGGCTTTCACTCATTGCTCCTGTTTTCAGGATGGTTTTTCATCTTCACTATTCTTGCTGTTCCCCAGTTCAACAGATCCTTTGCCTTACCCTTGTCAGGGAATAAGTTTCCAGTCTTCTGCCAGAGTGGTAGAGGAGATACTGGGTCTGACTCTTTAAACAACCTCAACCAGTCCTCTTATTATTATTTTTATTTATTTATTTATTTATTTATTTATTTATTTATTTATTTATTT
>NC_045437.1:47387623-47440532 GCF_002776525.5 Piliocolobus tephrosceles
TTTATTTATTTATTTATTTATTTATTTATTTATTTATTTATTTATTTATTTTGAGATGTAGTCTCGCTCAGTCGCCCAGGCTGGAGTGCAGAGGCGCGATCTCGGCTCACGCAAGCTCTGCCTCCCGGGTTCACGCCATTCTCCTGCCTCAGCCTCCCAAGTAGCTGGGACTACAGGCGCCCGCCACCTCGCCTGGCTAATTTTTTGCATTTTTAGTAGAGATAGGGTTTCACCGTGTTAGCCAGGATGGTCTCAATATCCTGACCTCGTGATCCACCTGCCTCGGCCTCCCAAAGTGCTGGGATTACAGGCGTGAGCCACCGCGCCCGGCCCATTTTTAGCCCTATCCTTACTCCCCTTCTAGAGGCAACTGGTGTTGCCCATTCCTGTACATTTTGGGGATTCCATGGTGTAAATCAGGTTGCCTCCCAGCTTTTCTTATTTTCTTGGGTCAGCTAAGTCATTACCATTCCTCCAAATGCTTTTTGGCTTTTAAATGTTGTTACTGTTTCTCCTCTTCTCTTTGTTTACCTTTCCTTTAATTCCTTAGTTGTCACATTAGTGGACTTTCTGGAGGAAGTAGAGGCAAATGTGTGTAGATAACCATCCATCTTTAACTGGAAGTCCACTAAGTAACTTAATGGTTTTTTGTTTTTTGTTTTTGAGACAGAGTCTCACTCTCACTCCCAGGCTGGAGTGCAGTGGCCCGATCTCAGCTCACTGCAGCCTCCGCCTCCTGGGTTCAAGCGATTCTCCTGCCTCAGCCTCCAGAGTAGCTGGGACTACAGGTGCGTACCACCACACCCGGCTAATTTTTTGTATTTTTAGTAGAGACAGGGTTTCACCGTGTTAGCCAGTCTTGATCTCCTGACCTCGTGATCTGCCTACCTTGGCCTCCCAAAGTGCGGGGATTACAGGCGTGAGCCACCATGCCCAGACGTTTAATGTATTTTTTAAAGAAAAGAAATAGAACTAATGCTCTACAGAGAAACCTTCCCAGACATTCCTGACATACATAGAGTCTAAGGCCTACTGTAAGTTGCTAAATTTAAAAGAAAATAATGCCTTTATCAGTCCTCTCCAATATCTGAGAGGTTGAGTCCTTAATTCACATGACTGCCATGTGATGGCCAGAAGGCCTAAGGAAGTCCTAAGTGCTTGGGCCTATGCTCACCCGCTAAGAGTCTTAGGCAGGATTTCAGCCTCTCACTTCATCACTTCACCTATTCACCTGTGGCTGATTGCTGTGTAATTAACTAAGAGGCTACAAAGGGGAAAATGAGAGACCCTAACCCAGGGTAGAAGAGGAGGACCTGAAACTCGGAGAACTCCACTCCCTCCCCTGCCGGGTGGCACAGCCATGGGATTGCCCTGCCAGCTGCCCTTTTTGACCTCTTGTTTCCCTGGTCTCCTTCACAACACTGGGACAGAATGGGGAAGCACACACTTCATTAGTCCACTAAGGACTGCCTAGCCTGTGGGGTCAGGGACGAGAATTCTCCCAGGTCACTTTTCTCAGCAGCCAAGTGGATGAACACATCCCTGCAGGGAAACAATTTAATCTGCCTCCCATTCCTAAAACTTTTTTTGAAGGAAAAAAAATTTAAAGTTGTTACAATAGTTTACATGAAGGGGCTTGCAACTGCCTATTCATACACACGTCCTTCACTGCTTTCATGTAGGGCAAATGGGGAGGGAGTAAGAGAGGACCCTTAGCTTGGCAGGTGTCGATGAATGTCTTAGTGAATTGACTGTATGTAGACAGGGCTCAGGATTGTCTATGTGCTTGCTTTTTAAAGTGTCACCTAGCCCTCTAGTATCTTCAGTTCCACATCATGGGCATCTGTCACTTTGCTGTGTCCCAGTGGTATCATTGGCTTCCAGGATTAGGGCTCCAGAGCCAAAGCTTGATTTATCATTTGGATGATTCACACACAAAAAACTCAACATCCCCTGCTTGCACTGTGGAATCTGGCAAGAGTTCTCATCTAATGAGGGCCTTCCCTTCTCTTAGCCCTCGGACTACTCTCTATTTCTAATCCAAATTTCTATTCTGAGGAATAGAACTCAGCCTGCTGCAGAGTTCAAGGGATTGGGAGCTAGAGGAATTCCTGGGGGTGCTAGGAAGCTGCTGGGGCCTGGATGTCAATAACACTGTGCTTATTTCAGCTTCTCAAACAAGTACTCCAGGCTCCATCCTGCTCCAAGCTCAGGGTGAGCTTCTTTCAGAGCCAACACCACTTTCTGCTTGTGTGTCTTCATACATAATTTTCAGTAATACTTTGCAGGCAGCTGCCTTTCTACATAGGATCAGCTTCCGGAAACGCAGGAAACCACACAGGCCAGAAACAAAAAGACACTCGAGGTATTGTTTAGAGAACACATGTAAGATGTTAGAAACCACAACATCCTACACCTGTAGCAACATCGGCTGCAGATGGGTATGTGCTCTGCAGCCCATTCCAGACTTTAATGTGTATTACTTTTAAGAAACAAACTCAGGCTGCCTTTCTGCCAAGTTCCCTGATGCAGATGACTGCTCCTGAAAGCCCATATATAGTACAACTTTACTGCCTCTGGAGCAAAGAAAAGGCTTCATTTGCAAGAGTTTGCCCCAACTCAAGCCAAGGTCATCAACTGAGGTTTCTGTCAGATCAGTTTTGGCCCCAAAGATTTTGCTTGCTCTGTCAAAGTAAACAGGAAACCAAAACGAACTCTACAGAGCTCATGTCTCACAAAAAGCAGACTCAGCCACTCGCTCACTCACTCATTATTGTCCAAAAGTAGCGCTTATCACCTTGGTATTATTAGTTCTACGAGAAACACATCAGCTCCGTTCACTTTAACTCCCTCCTAATTGTGTTTTCTGAGAATGGATCTAGGGACCAATGATGGAGTCAGAGTCTTGTTGTGCAACAGGCAACTTTCCATTGACTGGGGTTTGAGCACCTTATCAAACAGTGATTTTATCTTTATTAGTTTACTATTTGAACCCAAGCTATAAACACCATAACCATTAACAGTTTCATGGTTCACAATACATGAATGTTCTCAAAATTGATGACTATCTACAACTTTGAGTCAGATCCAAGACCATAAAGTCATGTGCACTGTGAGAACCAGAAGGGGCAGAGGCCTGATAGGATGCTGACTGCCTCTGAGGAAATACATTTTTTTTTTTTTTTTTTTTTTTTGAGATGGAGTCTCGCTCTGTCACCCAGGCTGGGGTGCAGTGGCGCTATCTCAGCTCACTGCAGCCTCTGCCTCCTGAGTTCAAGTAATTCTCATGCCTCAGCCTCCTAAGTAGCTGGGATTAAAGGTGCACATCACCAAGACTTGCTAATTTTTGTATTTTTTTTGTAGAGACGGGGTTTCACCATGTTGGCCAGTCTGGTCTTGAACTCCTGACCTCAGGTGATGCGCCTGCCTTGGCCTCCCAAAGTGCTAGGATTACAGGTATGAGCCACTCTGCCCAGCCTGGAAATATTTTTATGTTAGGGACGCTTTGAGGATTTTTCTCATTTTTATTTTATTTTGTATTGATTGGTTTTTCTGCCTAAGCCAACTTCTTAACAGAGATACTGGCAAGGCATATGAAAGAGATCCTGAATGCTTTTCTGTTAATTTTGGCCCTCGAGTACCTTGAGCAAGTCTGTCTGATGATCTCCCTGTTTTCTTTTCTTTTTCTTTTGCAATCTGTTTTCTGAAAAGACACTTTCCCTATTAATTCCACAGGATTGTGGTGAGGACCGCATATTTTCCTTTGAAAAACATCAAGTGATAAGTCTAAGGTAACTTCTTACCTTTAAAATTAAGGGAAGGCTTATTTAATTACTTAGGATATTAAGTTAGATACTGCTGAGTAACAATTTATCCCCAAACTGAGCAGCTTATGACAATAAACATTTATTATCTCACAGTTTCTGTGAGTCAGGAATTCAGTAGTGATTTAGCTGGTTGGTTATAACTCAAGTGTCAGCCAAGGTTGTGGTCATCTGAAGGTTTGAGGCTGGAGGATCCACTTCCATGATGGCTCACTCACCTGGATATTGGCAGGAGGTTTCAGTTTCTTGACACGTGGGCCTCTCTCTATGGCTTCAGTATGTATAACATGACAACTCTCTTTCCCCAAAGTGAGTGATCCAAGAGAAACCAAGGCAGAAGACACCATATGTTTTATGACCTAGCCTTCAAAGTTACACTTTTGTCATTTCCATAATGTACTACTGGTTACACAGTTCAGCCCTATTTAGTATGGGAGTGGACAACAAAAAGTGTGAACAATAGGAAAAGAGAATCACTGGGGCCAATCCTGAAAGTTGGTTATCACAAAATTGAACTATGCTGACACATGATGAAATGAATTAAAAGTAGTCATTAAGTGCATGTTTGAGCTCAGAATCTTTTGTTTCCAAACATTTTCCCATGTCCATGGACACAGGTGCCTATCATATGTCTGAGTATTATCTGACAAGCCCTGAGTGTGGAATCAAAATTAAATACTGGGCCATTGGAGTCAGGACTAGATATAAATCTGGCTCATTCACCTACTTGTTTGAGCTTATATTTCCTCATTTGCAAACTGGATTAACATACTTATTTCACAGGCTTATTATAGCCATTAATCAAAAGATCATAGAACAATATCTACTCAATCAATGATAGGTATTTTCATTAATTATCATTGTTTTTATTTTACAATTCAGCTTGAAAGATTAGCATAAGTGAAGAGAGTTTGCATTCTGGCACTCACATAACAAGAAGACTGCATGTTGCCCAGTTTCAGGTATAATTAATGCTGTGGTTCAATGACATCATCAAATACCCAGGTTCTTTCCATCTTTCTTCTCTGTCATCCTTGGCATTTGGATTCTTCCTTTGGAGTCATAAGATAAATACAGCAACTTGGAGCATCATGTCTTCACACAATTATATCCAAAGGCTGAAAGATTAAGGCCCTTCCTTTCACGCATTTTAAAGTGAGAAAAAAATTTCCATATCTCTAGAAGACTATTCCTCAGATTTAATTGATCTTAATTGTATTGCATGTTCATTTCTAAGCCAATCATCTGCAAGGGAAAAGGAATTATCACTTTTTAGCTTAGATTAATCAAAGCTATTCCTTCAGGCTGGGGAGAGTCTTGGCTTTCTGGAAGCATGTTGCTGTGTGATGCCTGAAAAAAATTAATAGGTAAGAATGACAAGAATGGCTGTTGGGTGAGCCACCAGTCTCTATTACAGGGTCCATGAGAGATACAACTGTGAAAAGTTTGTTTTCTGAAAATGCCTTTATTCTATTGGTACACTTGGTGGCTAGTTTAGCTGGATATAGAATTCTAGACTGGAAATGATTTTTTCTTAGAATTGTAAAGATATTGCTGTATTTCCTTTTCACTTTCGGTGTTCTTTTTGAGAAGTCCAATGCCTTTTTGATTCCTGATTTTGGTAAAGGACCTGTTTTTCTTTCTAGAAGTGTTTTGAAGTTTCTATTTATTCATGAATTTCTGAAATTTTGTGATTATGTGCTTTGGTCTAAATATTTTTTCATTCTTCGTATTTGGCACCCAATTAGTCCTTCCAGTCTGGAAAGTCATCCCAATTAGTTCTGGGAAATTTTCTTGTACCATATTATTAAATAATTTTACCTCTCTGTTATCTCTGTACTTTCTTCCAGAAATTCAACTTGAATGTTAGGCCTCCTGTATCGATCTAGTTTTCTTATCTTTTTGTTTCTATTATTTTCCATCTTTTTGTCCTTTTCTGAAATATTTCTGTAACTTCATCTGGACTTCAACTTTTACTGAGTTTATTTCTACCACATTTTTAATTTCCAACATTTATTTCTTGTTCTTACTGTCTCTTTTTTAGAGCATCCTTTTCTTATTTCATAGATACAATCAATAGTTTTTCTCATCTCCTCAAAGATTTTACTTAGAGAATTTGTCTGTCTTATGTGTGTTTTTAAAAATTTTCTCTATTTCCTCTTGGTTACTTATTTTTCCATTTTGGTTTTTGTCTTTTGTTAAAGAGTTTCCTTAAAATATATGATGATTTTTCTTCACTTTCTCATGTTTTAGTGAAAAAAGCACTTTCCTCCACCATACTGCCTACTAATACAGTAAATTGTAATATTAGAACAGGAAGGAATACCTATCTTCACTTTACAGAAGAGAAAACTGAGGTGTATGGTATTATATAACCTAGCTAATAAAATGCAGCCAGAGTGTGGTGAATGTGAACTCCAAGTACAATACTGACTCAGTAGATGAAACCTATCCTTGGCATTGGCCCTCCTCTCTTGTCTTTTTTTCTCTCTCTCTCTCTGTCAATTTGGTTTCAGAAGAAAAATCTATTGACATTTAAAATGAAGCAGGAATTAATGACAAGGGAAGAGCTGGTACCTCCCGCTAACATCACTCTAGTTTTTAGCATTTTAGCGGTGACTGTGTTAACTCAAATTAGTTGTGGAATCAACATAGATAACATTTCTTGATCTGGCATTGTGCTGTGAGGCAACACAGACAATTAATATTGGCCACTGTCCTCAGAGGTTTTACATTTTAGAGGCGATAGACTGTTTATCTAAAAATATAATTATAATTTAGTTGCCCTGCACTCCTTGAGATAGCTTAACACCTTAAAGGTAATGACTGCTTGGCATCATAAGCCAACTTCACCCTGTAAGAACACTGAGATTTCAGAGGAGCCAACTTCACCTTCTAAGAACATTGAGATTTCAGAGGAAGATGTGGGCTCAGAGAGGGCAGCCAGGTCTGCAAGGGTTGGAAGTGCCCACAGGACAGTGGGAGGGCCTCTGTGGAGTCTAGGCAAGGGAAACTGATGAGCAAGTGTGAGGGGTTATAAGAAGTAACTCGGTGCTCACCTTGCTTAGGTCCCCAGAAGAACAGGAGTCAATACCCAAGCCCTCCATCTCTGAAAGGCAGCAGTCCTTGGAGCAAGTGTGGGAGCCTTGCAGGAGTGACACGTGATTCAGACTCAATAGTCACACCAGTGTCTCCTAGTTCTTACTTAACCTTCTTGGTTCTCAACGGCAAACCAAGCTGCAGGGAAAGAGGGCTTTTTCAAGAACGTTGCTCTTCCGACCTTTTGACTGTTTTTAGATGAAAATGCATTTTTTAAATATACTTGAAAAATCTGGAAGGAATAATATAAAGCAATGCCTTAAGCTTTATCAGCTTCAAGTTTAGTAATTTTTCTTGAACTGAATTCCCCACAGCGTTTAAAGAGCAATAAGAAAGCAGAGCCCTCAGCCCCAGGAACCAGTCTGAGAAGCTTTGTGATGAACTCGCGGGTCGACTTTTATCAAAACACACACCAAATCCTATTTCAACTAATCTTTGGCTTCCAACTTGGCACCCAGCAGCCGATTGAAAATGTCTCCTGGGTGTTGACCTTCCAGACAGACCCTAGACCTAGAAGGAGCCAACCACCATTCTCTGTCCCCACCTTGGTACACACTCACTGGGGGACTCCTGGATTCTCTGTGGCCAAGAAGCAGGGATTTCCAGGAACACGAACTTGACCCCCTAAGGCCAGAAAGCCCAGGGCAAAGTAGGGCACTGCAAGGACACAGAAGGGTCGCCAAGCCCGCAACCCAAAGACCCGTGTCAAGCACGCCTCGCCCGCTGCTGCTGGATGTTAAATGTGGGGTTTGTGTTGTTTTAATAAAGCAGGACAGACACATTTCTCACATACCAGAAGGTTTCGCTACACCAGGCCTGTTCCCTCGGGAGGCAGCTAAAGTCGAAGCCGAGGGCGGAACCGCGCGGGCCGCGACTCACCGGTCTCCTGGGCCGCGCCCGGCCTTTGCGGCGGCCAGGGACGTGGGCAGCCTCCGCAGTCGTGCGGGAGCCTCTGGAGCGGCCCCGAGCTCATTTTCCACTCGGTTGCTTCCCGGCCGAGCTGTAAACCCAACCTGACGTGGGCTCATTAATTTGGCAGCGACTGGAAGGCTGGGCCATGGCGGCGCACCCGGGAGGCCTTTGTGCGCCCGGGGTCAGGTCAGAGGGCAACCGAAACACGGCTGAACCCTGCACGCGGCTCCCAGGCGCGGACAGCAGGGCCCGAGCCGCTTCCTCCGGCCGGACGGCCCCGGGACTCAGCCTCCCTCCCCGCGGCCCCGCCAGCGCGGCTTCCGGCCTCCGGGAGCTAGGTGACCCAGACCCTTCGCAGCCACCGACCGGAGTTCTGCAGCAGGCTTGCTCCGCCCTGTCCTTTCTCCTCTGCCCGCGCCCTGGCACAAGCAGGGACAGGAGAGCTGGGCCGATGACTTCCGAAGCCTCCTGCCTTCGAGATTCAGTCGCTGAGGTTCAGCCCTGCCCTGCCCTGCCCACGCCTCCTCGCAGGCCCGGGGTCCCGCACCAGCCTGGAGGCACCTGGCTGGCCCCGACCGAGCTCAGTGCCCGCCTTCGGCTCGGAGGAGAGGCCCGGGTGCGTCGTGTAACCTCCCCGCTCGAATGCGCTCTAGGCAGGCCCGGGCCCAGGAGCGTTGTGGCCTAGACCGTTGGCCGCTCGAGATTTTCCCCGAGGATTTCGGTAGCGCACCTGGGACCCAGGTGTTCGCGCCATCCGTGCGGCCGGGCTTGCGCAATTTTTGTCGGTGGCGCTGGCCTGTCCTCCTCGGCCCGGATGGATGGGCACGCCTCGTCATCGTCTATCTTCTTGCTCCATGGGGCCCGAGACGGGCGTGCGGGAAGAGGAACGCGCACCTTGGGGCGGGGACCGGAGGCTGAGGCGCCGCGGGAGCGCAAGGGCTGCTTCCCACCGTCGGGTAGGGGTGGAAGGCCGAGTCCCAGCGCCCTCCTACACCGGCCTCGCGCTGGAGAGAGCTCCCGCTGGATTTTCTCTCTTGCCGTTTTCTCGGCCGGCGGATACGGACTTCGAAGCTCCAGTGCCCGGGTCCCCAACCCTAAAGTTCTGTCTTTCACAAACGCCCGAACCCTGGCGGCTGGAGGCGAGGTGGGAGAGGGAGGTGGTTCTGCTTTTTGCAAGTGGCCCAGCGCAGATTAATTTTAGCAAGTTTCGCAAAAACAGAGCGGCCTCCTTCTGTGCCTTTAGGTGACTTTTGTGACATTTAGCAGCAAAGAAAACTATTTCCTCTGCCATTCAGAGCTAACCACGTGTAATTGGCCCAGAAGTCTGTTGTATTTTGGTGAACTGTTTGCGATATCCCATCTGTTTTCATCTTGCACTTCAAACGAGTCTATGTTTATTCTTCCGTCGGGGAAATTGGTTTACACGCGCAGTAATTTCGGTGCGACACCGAAGTAGTCTCTTGAACTAATGCTACGGGTCCGAAAGGCTTTGTGACTGCTAACAACCCTCCATTACATCTTGCAGCAGACTTTTACACAGCCCCAAGATCGGTCCCAGGTTTATCATCACTATTTGTAAACCAGTTGGTTTCCCGTGATGACTGGAGACGCCGACGCCTGAGTCCGAGGAGGGGGTCGACAGGCCCAGGAGCATTCGGGTCGCAGAGGGCAAAGCCTCGACGGGTCCTGCGATCCGTGGGACATGCCAGGCTGACAATGAGCGGTCCCTAGCAGTCTCCTTCCCCAGCCGCCCTGTCCTGGCGTTTGTGTCTTTTTTCTCCTCACTGTGATCCTGAGCGATGAGCCTGGCTCCCCAAGTGACAGAGAAGGAGATGGTCACAAGCCTGGGACCGATGCGTCGCTGACCCGGCGTGTTTTGCAGTTCGAAGATGGCTGCGGGGTGGAGGAGGTGGGTGTGGGGAGAGTGGCGGAGGCCACCTGGCCGCCCGGGTGGAGTCCGCTGGAGGACTAGGGGCGCGGAAAGTCAGGTTAGTGGAGTGAAGAGCTGGCAGGACGCAGTCCTGGTGGGTGTTGGTGTCTTTTTGTCCCTCAGCGTTTGTGGGCGCTGGGCAAGGCCCACCGAGGATGGGGAGCCCAGGACTGTAAGGTGGCTGCACGGGAGACGGCGAGCGCCCAGGGCGGTCCACCAGCTGTGTAATCGGAGAAATTGCTCCGAAATTGCGTAGGCTGCCCTGGCTGAGAGGCCTGTAATCAGCCCCTGGCAAGTGTGCAAATGCTGATTTTGCGGGTGTTACCTCATCCACGCTGGCGGTGAGAAGCCTCGGGCTGGTGGCAGGCTCGCCTCTCACAGCCTGACTTCTCCCGGTCTAGCGGGTGGGGGTGCAGACCCTGCCCCGAGGTGGGTTGGAGTGAAGTGTGGGAGTGTGCATCTGAGGTCGGGGGCTTCTTTGGCCCAAAGATCAGGGAGGCTAGAAGGTGAAAATGAAATCGTTGACTGTTGCCTTAATGCAGGCTCATTGTCCCCGTGTCCTAGCAGAAATGAGCCACTTTCTCTGCCTTCCATGTTTCGCTTGGTCTTTCTGTCTCTTTTAAGAGGAGGAAAAGTTGGTAGAGGAGAAAACCAGAATTATTTACCACATAGTAGAAAAGGTGATGGAGGCTGTCTTGAACAAGATGCAAAGGGAGCAATCTTCAAATTCATACCTTTATACTGAAAATAGCAAAAAAAAAAAAAAAAAAAAAAAAAAAAAATCAGCAGAAGGCCATAAAATCAGTAAAGAACTTCTCTACAGAGGAAGAACCACATTTTAGTTTCAGCAGTGAGAAAAGGGACCTTTGCTAACTCCATTAGGTCAGAGGCCTGCTCCTGGGTTTGTGCAGGAAAACAGAAATCTAACCAGAACTTGTGTCTGCACAGATAAGGCATCTATCTTCCAAAGACAGAGGGAAATGGGATCTTCACACCCCTTCATGCTGGCCAGCCCTGAATTCTCTACCACCCTCAATCCCCAACTTCATTTGACTTAAATAGATACTGACAGTGAGTAATTTGAAAAATCAAAATATTCAGGGGGGAAAAAGTGAAAACTTCAACTTACCTCACATCTCAAAATCCAGAAAGCAAAATCATTCATTAACTCATGACTTTCTCCTGCTTCCCCACAAAGAAATAAGAACTTAGGTGTACATAACTACTTGGATATAGACCTGATACGTAAGAGGCAATCTCGTTTTTCAGGTCTCTGAGCATTTTAATTTGTGGCATTTTCAGTATTGCCCCCTGAAACCAAATCCCCAGAGAATTTGAAAGGTCCCTGGTTCCAGAAGTTCATTTCAATCCATTAGTGGGGATGAGCTAGAAGGTTTGCCCCAGAAAGCAATGATTTTAAGGTTAAGATTCCCCTCTTTTATTCATTGTCAGCATAGGCCCAAAGCTTGAGGAAAGACAACAGGATTATTTCAAAGTACGAGGCCTCCATATCTGGGCCAATCATAAAAACAACGTTTTAGTCAAACAGGGTTTCTTAGCAGAGGCTGACTTTGCCTTGCTAATTGTCATTGCTGCTGTTTGTTTTCTTTTGTCCTTTTACCCATCTTGTACAACTGATCACAACTCACACCAATGAGACTCCTCATACAGTTTGCTTTTGAGAGATTGCTGTTTGCTTGGTACTGTACTAGCAATAATGAAAGGCATGGATATGGATTTCCTGCTCTTTAGGAGCCTCTGATTCACTTGGGGAGAAAAGACTGAGAAGACTTAGAATAGTAGAAAGGGCCCATATAGTATTGCTGAGAGGATGCAGTGAGGAAGCTGCCAGCTTCCTGGCAGTATGGTTAGAGCATGGGGAAAGGCACAGGTCACAGGAATATTTTCTGGGTCACCCAAGCAAGTGGTCTTCAGGCCACGTGGGAGAGAAAACCAGATGAGGAGCTGGGAAGCTAGCAGCCAGATGGGGCCAGGCTCAGCTTTGTGCTTTTTTCCCGCCCTCTCTGCTCTGTTGGTAGATAGCAGAAAATAACTGAGGGACAGAGCTGGAACTCATGGTCTATGCTGAATGTATTGTCTGGATCATTCTCTATCAGAGGTAGAGATGAGAGATGAGGTGAGATCAGAGAGGTGAGGTGAGAGAGCTCCATTTCTGGCTACTAACCCTGGGCTACTAGCTTTGCTATTTGCATCAACTTGATGACCTAATATATCCTCGAGAAAATAAACTAGCTGGATTATGAGCTAAAGAATCATGTGACTTTTTTCCCCTGCTAGGATCTCAACAGCTGTTTTAAGACAAACACTGCCCAACAAGGCTGCTGCCATCACAGGATGAATATAAAGGATTTCACTGCGTGGGAGTGATTTAAGGAAAGTACTTGAAATGTTGTATGTGATTAGAAACAATAACCACAATGAAACACCAACTGCATTTCTAATCATTTTTTAGACCATTTTTACCTGATTGGTGTTCAGAAGCAAATACTTCTTTCTGTTTGAGAAAATATTTGATCCGGAAGTTCCAACTTCTTATGGTAATTAGCAAGCTCTAGCCTTGACCTCTTACCTTGGGGAGGGCTTCAGATATGGTAAAGATCAGGGATATTAAATTAGAAAAAGCAAAAAGAGCCACTGTATTTTTTAAAGGCAAGTTAAAAATAAATTGTTATGCATGTTTTGATTCCAGCAAAATAATTCTTATACATAAATATGATATAACATTATATTTATTTTCAATTCATATGTGCTTAATTTTTTGTCTGTTTCTTTCTCCTGAATATCTAGATGAAATTTAGAATCAGAGTCAGAATTTTTCATTTATCGTATTATTCATATAGAATTGTTTTTTCCTTTAAAATTTATAAAATTTTTATTCTATGGAATTCTTTTTAGACATGAAACTCATTTTAGATTCTAAAAAATCCCTTCTAATTTGTTTCTTTAGCTGTGTTAGTTTTCCCCATTTTACTAACTGCTTGTATATATTTATCTATGTTTGGGGTTTATGAAAATGTCCCCATCATTCTAATAGTCACCCCTAGGTGCATGGGCAATGGCTTAGAAAACTTCTTAAAATATGCTAATACCATTGTAGCAAAACACCATTACGTCAACAAAAAACACAAACCCACTGAACACCAGCCCAGAAAAACATTCCCACAACTATCTGGGGAAAATAAACCAAAAAGAGCTATCTTTCATTATGTCTGAAAGATCAGCTAACCAGGCAGGGCTCTCAGGAGAACAAGAGGAATGATATTTTACAGAGGAAGGGTCCTTATGGAGACTCTCTGCTTTCAGCTCCTCAGGCATGCACTAGAGGGTAGAGTATGGAGACTGCTCTCATTTGGAAAGAGATGTCGAAGGAATAAAGCAATGTGGAACCTGTTCTACCTAGAGTAGAAACCCTGGGGCCTCTGGGGTGAATTGACATATGTCCATTTGAGCTAATAACCCCTGTTGTTCCATAAGCTGAGGGCGAGATTTTTTTTTTTTTTCTGTTATTTGTAAAGGACTGTAGGAAAGATTGGTGTTTTGCATTGCAACATCACTAAATAGATGTGAATTTTGAGTCTCACCTGTGCTCACTGAATTACTATAAGAATTAAATAAAATGACACTTGTAAAAGCACTGATTTCATGTTTTGGAAGTGGTCTCTAAATGACTGTACTACTATCTGGAGTTTTTCTTGAGTCTGACTCATCAGAAAGAATTGCCTGGGCTCTCTCCTTGTGTCTTCTAGGGTGCACACAGCCTTCACCAACTGTGAAGGATCCAAGTGAACACCTGAGTGACCCTGATAAGGGAAGGGTAGCCTGGTTCAAGGTGTTGATGGGGGAGGGGGGTAGGGCATGTTGCATCCCATCTGATAGTACAGGGGGCATGCAAATAAAAACTTGCCACTTGGGAGTGCAGCAGGGGTTCTGACAGAACCTGGAATTGGAGAAAGTGTAATGGGGCAGACAGAAAGGGTAGCGGGGACATGGGTATGTACAGTTGGCTTCTCCCAGACATGTCAAGAGGCAGTATGGAGTGATGGTCATCAGCTGGGGCTCTGAGGCCTGCCGGCTTGGGCTCTTCTTACCAGCAATGCTTACTTACCTCTCAGTGCTCAGGGCCCACACCTGCAGGACAAGGAGGATAATAGTACCTGCCACATAGCATTGTAGCAAGGAGCTACAATCTATTCAGAACACTTAGAGTAGGGCTGGATGTGCTGGGTCATTTAGAAAGGCAGCAGAGAACCATGCGAAGGTGCTTGGCTCCAAGTGAGCTGCCTGACTTTGCCTTTGTCACTTACCAAAAGTATGACGTTGGGAAGTATGACGTTGAGAAGTTTCCACACTTCTGTGCCTCAGTTTCTTCATCTGTGAAATGGGGAGAGTAATAATACCTACTTCCGAGGGTGGTGGTGGTTATGATTAAATGAATTAACAAATGTGAATGGTTTGGAACAGTGGCATGTAACACAGATCTGCTGTTACCATTGTTGTTTTTTTTATTGCTATTGCAAGCAAGCTGTTCCTTCTCTTTCTCTCCAGTTCAAAAAATGTAGATTGTCTCACAGATATCCTGAAGAAAATGTGCACATATCACCCGAAGATCTTTCTGTAACTCTCTCTGGTACCACTGGTCATGCCTGCATCAACCTTAAGATCCCTCTTTAATGAGCCCCCATGGAAGAGACTCATGTGAGGCCCATCTCCCCTCCCAGGAGGCTACTCCACACCACACCTCACTCTGCCTTTGGAAGTAGTTTTCTTTTTTCACTCAAGATTTTCCACCACTTTCAGCTTTTCTACTTGTGCCCTTCCTCTTCCTGCTTGTTCTTGAATGTGGCTGAGGATGCTGGGTCCTCTAGACCTGGGAGGGCTTGCACGGATCAGGCTAGAATTGCTATTGGCCTAGATGGGTAGGTAGGTAGATGGACAGTGCTTGATTTCTGGTGTCTGTAAAATCAATAGAAAATGAGAAATGGAGCATCAAACAAATTTAAATGCTCTGTTGGTTTTTAATTAATTCAATAATCTCATTCTTCATGCTCCTATAAATCTGGAATGATACCACTGTTATTTTAAGAGATGGAGAGTGAATACTAATGCCTTCCAAAAACATTGCAGGACTCTGCAGTTTCCTTTAAAAAGCTCCTTTCCTTTTGGGAGTGAATTTGAATTCAACAAGAGGAGTAGTATCATTGAACAGGCCTCCTTCGTAAGTCTGAGATTTAGACAAGAGTTTGTGACATTTCTTTATGACTGGACGTAGCAGAATGAGTTGGACATAGCATTTTAGATTGAGTTCTCAATCTCCAGATTGTGATAGTTTAATTTATACTCTCCACGTAGTTATACTATTGACATTTATTAGCCTTGAGTGTTGCTGCCAACACAAGTTTTGAGTAGATTGTGGTATAAACAGATTTCCTCTTTACACGTTCTAATCAGTGCAGGACTGTTTTTATTGAAACCGTACCTCAGCTCAAGCTTCTCCACAAGTGTAGGCACATATGTACGGAGTTTAAATTGTATTTATGGTTGGTAAATGTTCTAATTAAGGGGCTGCATGTGTTCAGAGAGAAAAATTAAATCAGTGAACATGGGAGGCCAGGAGGCTCTTCCGCTCTGGTTTGGGTTCTGTATGATTTTAGGCTTTGAGAAATCAATGCGGTGAGCTGGTGGGTGACAACCCAGGCAGACATTTGTCTCCTGGCTGATTTACAATGTTATCTACAGATTTCTTTTTTCCTTGATGAGATGACGTTTGATTCCTTATTGCCTGCTTCATCCTGACACATCACAGAGCAATTTCTGACAGGCAGCACTTCTGGATAATGTCCTGGGCCTTACTTTCCATATTAGGATACATGGAATGCTCAAATAAAAAGGAATATAACTGACATGGTGTCCACCACACCAGTCCCATCCTGCTGTCACGATGATGGCAATGAGTAGATTGCCATCCACTAAGAAGTGGCTGGGCTTCTTTGGAATTTACCTCGGGAGAGGTTTCCACATCTTTTCTTTCCGAGCACTGCTGAAGAATGAAGTCTTGGCCACAGCAGACCAAAGGGTACTGAAGAGTTTCGAAAGTAGCTGCTGCTATTGCTATATAGTTAGCTCAAGGAGGACTGTAATTTGCAAAAATGGGCAAAATATGCACTCCAAGGATATGTAGAACACAATCTAGCCAGATCTGCCCAACCACAGTGATCTTGCTGCTTCAGACAAAATGCCTTTTTGGTGTAGGTTTGAGTTGACAGATTACTGAGGGAAATTTTTGTCTTGCCCACATTCCCAGTTTATTCAGGTTGTTTGTTAATACAGCATACAGCCCTCTATGAGGATGGTGTGATGTAGACCTGGCACCCTAAACTGAATAAGCTCTTTGCTGACAGCTAAAAGTAAAGACATTTGTGGCAATCAGATTGAGGGGTCCTCAGGTTGCTTCCAGATGTCAAATTGATTAATGTTGGAGTCGGTGCTGCCAGCAGCCAGGCCATCTGAGTGCACAGATCCCCAGGAAACAAGCCTGGTGGTTGTGGTATCAGTGGGTAGAGACATAAGCACAGATACTGAACAGACGCCAGTCCTTCTGCATCAACTTAGTAGAATGCCCAGAAAATCCTTCATGATGCAAACCCCCCAACATAAAACTTTTCAGCCATTTTTCATGTTTTCTAACCAGAGGGTTGTTTCTTTAAATTAATATCAGTAGTTCTACACTCAGAAGTCCAACCCAAGCTGGGCGTGGTGGCTCACGCCTCTAATCCCAGCACTTTGGGAGGCCAAGGTGGACGGATCACCTGAGGCCAGGAGTTTGAGAACAGCCTGGGAAACATAGTGAAACCCTGTCTCTACTGAAAATACAAAAATGAGCCAGGTGTGGTGGTGGGCGCCTGTATGTGGTCCCAGATACTGGGGAGTCCGAGGCAGGAGAATCGCTTGAACCTGGGAGGCAGAGGTTGCAGTAGGTGGAGACTGTGCCACTGCACTCCAGCCTGGGCAACAGAGTGAGACTCCATCTCAAAAAATAAAATAAAATAGAAGTCCAACCCAGGAAGACACCAGTGGGATAAGCCCAACACAATGTTAGGATCTGCCCTTTGGGATTGAGAAGGGCAAAGCAGAGAAGACCAAAAAGAGTATGATGATAAAACAGCATGGTTCTACGGTACTTCTGATTTTCCAGAGCATCATCATATTTCTTTTCTTACATTTATCCTATATACCCGTGAAGAAAGTTGAGAAAATTGTGATCATGTAAGTGATCCAGAGTGTGTGGTTTAAAGTACTTTGTGGATGTTAGAAGCCATTGTCATTCGCCATCTCCATGCAGTGCTATGAACTGAATAGTATATTGAAGGTCATACCACTTAGTTGATGGCAGAGCCAGAAGAGAAACCACAGACTCGTCATCCATCGCCCCTGCTTATCCTCTTAGATCAATCTTTCTCAAAGTGTGGGCCCCAGACAAGCAGCATCAGCATCACCCCAGGCCTATGGATCAGCACCTCTAGGGAAGAGGCCCACCAATGTGTTCTAATAAGCCCTCCAGATAATCTAATGCATACTCAAGTTTGAGAACCACTGGTCTAGGCCAATACTTCCCAGTCTGGGTTTCCTGGACCCCAGGACCCTGTGGACATAATGATGAATGCCCCTAAGGCTATTTTCAAAATTTCATAAAACTTAAAATAATCATACTCAACATTACTTTATAAATTATATATTTTATTATGTATGGTGGATAAATGAACATTAGGAAAGGAAACTGATTATTAATCAATGCTTTTTGGTATTTTTTTAACTCATTTATTGGTTATCTAATATGCTCTGAGTTGGATACTGGGAGCTCCAAAGATGGTAAGGTGCCTATTCTCAGGATAATTATAGGCTTGTAAACAGATCATCGCAATATGATATGATAAGTACTGAAAGGCAGATTTAAATAGTACTATGGTAGAAAAAAATCTAAAATACTGGGGTGGGGAGAATCTGCAGACTGTGCCATGTTGCTTCAAGGCTTTATGGTTGAGCTTGAGCTTGGATGGTTGAGATGGGGAGAGGAGGGACGGAAGATAACTCTCAGGTGGAAACCTGCTTCTTCCTCTTCTTTCCCCAGCCACCCAGCTGAGGACCATAAGAAACATAAGCCCACCTCTGGGTTCTGGGTTCGCTCCCTTCTTGGACCCTGCCACCTTTTTCCTAGGCAACACTTCTGAATATGAGAAGCACTAACAGAGGATTTGGAAGAGGCTCGGAGAGGCTCTGCATCAGTGAGGAGAACTTTAAACAAGACCTTCAACTTACATTTTCACAGACCTTCTTCACCTTTTGCTACAACGGGCAATTAATTAAAAGATACTTCTCTGTTTAACCGGGGAGTTGAAACAAAATGAAATGTATATTTGGAGAATATTTTAGTTTTACTCCAGTACAATTACCTTAAAAAATGCCTATGTTTAATTTCAGTTCACCTATTTGACGAGACTTTGTCTTTTAGAAAATCTATGATGATGTGGTTTGCATTTCAGAAAAAAAATTACTTTTTAGGTTAATGTTGCTTTCAGATGCTAGTGAGGTTTGTCTCTGCTTGTTCGGTTATTGCTTGTAGTGCCCAAGCCTAAGTGGATGATGGGCCTTCCTCTGTACATTCTTTTAAGTTTACTTTCCATCTTCCTATAATTCTACTTCAGAATGTCTGAATGTGTCTGGAATGTCTGAAAATACCAAAAAGCATTGATCAATCATCAGTTTCCCTTCCTAATGTTCATTTATCCACCACACATAATAAAACATATAATTTATAAAGTAATGTTGAGTATGATTATTTTAAGTTTTATGAAATTTTGAATGTCTGAATGTTCAGAATGCGTGCACAGCATATACTCAGCATAACCAAAGGGAAGGGGCAGGGCAGAGATGTGTATATGAGGAAACTTCACATGTAGCAACTGAAACTTATATTGAGAACATTAACAATTGCTTCCTTCTTGGAGGGGGTGCTTCTGGTTCTAAATGAGGTGTTAGTGTTTGTGAGGGTGATAACCTTGTCCCATTGAATTATGATGAGAAAACAACCCAGTTGCCTACAGAGCCAAAAGCAAACCTCAGAACTGCTTGACTCATCCGTCAAACAAATTGTATTTTAGGAAATGCAGGACAGAGAAAAATGCACAAAAGAAAAGGAGGTTTATTTATTTGTACAAAAGTAGAATGACAGCCGTTTGAGTGGATCCAAATAGCGTTTAGGGAGAAAAAAAATGTGATTCATTGCCAGCTATTAAATTTTGTTTATCCTTCTTTAAACTAACCAGAAACACATTTTGGAAAAAACGTGAGTTAACATTTTAAGCACTGAAAGCCTGTTGCGGATGCTGCCTCGGCTCGCCTACCTTCCAAGGGGAAGATGAGGGCTGAAGCAAGCAAACATGGTTTGGAGAGGTCAGGCAAAGAATGAATGTCTAGACCTGCCTTCCAATCCACCCTCCTCCAGTACTGGGAGTTTTTCCTTTCCTTAAATAAGAATGCTCACCTCAGGGCAAGAGCAAGAAGGTTCATGTTTACAAGATGGTTTCAGATAAAGTACCTCAAAGAAACAAAACATTTCTCCAAAGACACAATCACTGACTGAGCGACTGTGTCAGGAAGCCCCGTTTCCCTGATAACCAGTCCTTATTGTCATATGCATTTGCCAGATCACCAGCTGATGTGACTAATGCTGACTCCTGGTACAACTATGTGACTGAAAGACTTCAGAGCACTTGACAAGTATCTGAAAAAATTGCTGGAATCCCAATGCCTAGTGGAAGAAACACCTTCAGACTGCAGTGTGCCAGGGTGACTCCTTCTAGCATGGCCCTGCCCTCTTTCTGAGACAGGGCCATAGGGAGCAGCTTTTATAGCTGTTTCTACTGTCCCCACCCCAGCACCCTTCTTAATTAATTGTATTAGTATAAATATTTGGGTTGCTAACGCCCTTAAAATTGGAAGGGAAGGTCCTTATCATAGACTATAAGAATTAACTTGATTTAAATGTTACAAAAATATACACGTTTCTAAAAGAAGCAGTAGCAAAAATAACTTTGCTGACGCAGAAGCCCGTAGCATCTTTTTGTTTTCCAAGCAAATAATTCCACCATGAGAATTATCTGGAGTTTGCTATCTCAGTAGTGTCTAGAGAGGGAACTCCCTGCTGAGTCTGAGGCCACAGGGAAAGGCCCAAGTGGACTCCTTAGGTCCAAAGAACTCCACCACCCCCGCTCCACCATGGCCCAGGAAGAAAGAATCTCCATGTAGTGGTTCACTTGCTTTCAAGCCTCAACGGACTTGGTGAAGCAAAAGACCTTATACAGGCTACTGTCCTTCCTTTTCCTTCATAAACCTTCAACTTTTCCCTTTTGCCCAATGTTCCAGCTTCCTTCACATAGTTCTAGAACTGTGCAACTGTGTCTTATTCATTCTCACATCCCCTTCTCTTAGCAGAGCTCCCACCACTTAAAGTAGGCATTGAAAAACAGTGATTAAACTGGGTTCTCCTGTGAGCAGACACAGAGCCTTCCTACCTGCCAGCAGCATGGAACACCTAGGCTAGGTCTACACAGGTTTAGGGGGCAGTTTAGGACACATTGCTCCAAGATATCTGTCTTAATACCTAGTATTATGCAGACTCTCCTTTAAAAATGTTTAAAAAATAATTTTAGAAACATTTCAACCTTAATACAACAAAATGAAAGACAACCTCCATTGGCATCCTTTGGGTTTCCTCAGCATCTACACCTTCAGGGAGAGGATCCATTTGAACTATTGCAACAGTACCTATGGAATTGATGTGATGAGAAGTAAAATAAAGTACAAAGTACATAAAAAGAAGTACATAAAGTAAAAACTTGTATTAGAGGAAAGGTTTGCTTTCTCTTCTGGCTGCTCTGCTAGGGTAGCAGTTGTATTACAAAGGGAATGAAGAGGAAGGCCACAGAGCATCTCATTCATTCAGAAACGTCATAGTGTGCATTATTCCAAGAGCTGCAAGCACTCTCACTAAATCTCTTTGTCTCGGAAGGAAAACCTGGACATGAGACTAGGCCAAGGCAGATTGTTAGCAGGGAGTCCAACCCAGTCATTCTCTGGTGCTCACCACAGAACACATGGATGTAGGGATAAAGAATTTAACAAAAATTGGCCAGGCATGGTGCTTCAGGCCTGTGATCCCAGCACTTTGGGAGGCTGAGGCAGGTGGATCACTTGAGGTCGGGAGTTTGAGACCAGCCTGACCAACATGGCAAAACCTGTTGCTACAAAAAAATACAAAAATTAACACCAGTCAGAATGGCGATTATTAAAAGTCAAGAAACATATGCTGGTGAGGCTATGGAGAAATAGGAACACTTTTGTTTTTTTTTTTTTTGAGACAGAGTCTCACTCTGTTGCCCAGGCTGGGGTGCAGTGGCACAATTTCAGTTCACTGCAACCTCTGCCTCCCAGGTTCAAGCAATTCTTCTGCCTAAGTCAAGTAGCTGGGATTATAGGCACACACCACGCCTGGCTAATTTTTGTACTTTTATTAGAGATGGAATTTCACCATTTGGTCAGGCTGGTCTCAAACTCCTGACCTTGTGATCCGCCTGCCTTGGCCTCCCAAAGTGCTGGGGTTACAGGGGTGAGCCACCCCACCCGTCTGAAATAGAAACACTTTTATACTGTTGGTGGGAATGTAAATTAGTTCAACCATCGTGGAAGACAGTACAGTGATTCCTCAAGGATCTAGAACCAGAAATACCATTTGACCCAGCAATCCCATTGGTGTGTATAAACCCAAAGGACTATAAATCATTCATTCTACTATAAAAACACATGCACACGTACGTTTATTCCAGCACTATTTACAATAGCAAAGTCATGGAACCAACCCAAATGCCCATCAATAATAGATTGGATAAAGAAAATGTGGTACATATACACCATGAAATATTACGCAGCCATAGAAAGGAATGAGATCATGTCCTTTGCAGGGACACGGAGAAGCTGGAAGTCATCATCCTCAGGAAACTAACACAGGAACAGAAAACCAAACACTGCATGTTCTCGTTCATAAAAGGGAGTTGACCAATGAGAACACATGGACACAGGGAGGGGAACAACACACACCAGGGCCTGTTTCAGGGCGAGGGGAGGGAACTTAGAGGACAGATCAATAGATGCAGCAAACCACCTTTGCACATGTATACCTATGTAAGAAACCTGCACATGCATCCTGGAACTTAAAGTAAAAAAATAAAAAATAAAAATACAAAAATACAAAAATTAGTTGGGCATGATGGCACATGCCTGTAATCCCAGTTACTCAGGAGGCTGAGGCACAAGAATCACTTGAACTTAGGAGGCAGAGGTTGCAGTGAGCTGAGATCGCACCACTGCACTCCAGCTTGGGCAACAGAGAGAGATTCTGTCTCAAAAAAAAGAGAGAGAATAAATAAAATTCCCAAATACTTAAAAATATCTTAACTCTTTCCATCTGTTTATTTGACTACCTGACCAATATTTTGGTGCTTCTGGGAAGGTCAGCAGTGGATAGAACGTGGAGGGACCCCAGGCTCATGCACAGGAGTGGCTGGGATAAAGAAGGGGGTAGTGGGTGTTCCCTGCAGTAGTGGGTGTTCCCTGCAAGATCCTCTGACTCTGGCCTGGCTTCCTTTACCACATCACATTCTACTTCCTCTTTCCAGGGAGTCTGTGGTTCCAACCACATTCCTGCAGGCACAAAGGCCTCATGTCAAATCACATGGCATTTCTGAGCTTAGAGCTTCATATTCAAGAGTGTGTCAAGAAGCATAGCATCATGGTTATTTTGTTCCATACTTCTGCACCGAGGACCAGAATTTCAAGAAATAATGAAGTCTCTGACCTGGCAGTTCCACTTCTAGATCTATACCCAAGAGAAGTGAAAACATCTGCACACAAAGACTTGCACGTAAACATCCATAGTGCTGTTATTCAAAGAGCCAAAAAGTGGAAACAATCTACATGTCCATTAATTGATGATAGACAAACAGAATGCAGTACATCCATACAATGGAATACTATTCAGCCATAAGAAGGAATGAAGTACTGATACATGAATGAACCCTGAAAATATTATGCTGACTGAAAGAAGACAAAGACGGTCACATGTTATATGATTTCATTCATATGAAATGTCTAAATAGGCAAATTCATAGAGACAGAAAGTAGGTTAATGGTTGATGGCACCTGGAGGAGAAGAGAAGGGAGAGTGACTGCTGATGGGCATGGGGCTTCTGAGGGGTGATGGAAATGTTCTGGAATTACATAGTGGTGATAGTTATACAACATGGTGAATATACTAAAAACCACTGAATTGTACACTTCCAAATGGTGAATTTTGTGTTATGTGAATTTTCTCAATTAAAAAAAAAAAGAAGTAATAAGTCACTGGGAAGCAGCAGCCTTATTTCCTTCTTTCTGTCCTCCTCAAGCCAAGTGAGAACTTCATTGGAATACTTGAACACAACAGACCTGCATTTTGGACTGATCGATTGGCTCTTTCATCTTTTTTTTTTTTTTACCTTCCAGCCACATCTCTCCACTTCAGTGAGTATCTTCAAGACTCGAAGGCGGGAATTCAGTTCTAAACATTCCTTTTTGTGCCTATGGTATGTGTTGGTCTTGTGGGCTTGGGTGATCTAAATCAGGGGTCTCCAACCCCTGGGCCACAGACTGGCAGTCCATGGCCTGTTAGGAACCAAGCGGCACAGCAGTAGGTGAGCAGCAGGTGAGCAAACATTACTGCCTGAGCTCCACCCACTATCAGATCACCTGTGTTGTTAGATTCTCACAGGAGGGCAAACCCTGTTGTGAGCTGCTCATGCGATCTACGGACCTGGATTGCCTGCTCCTTATGAGAATCTAACTAATGCCTGATGATCTGAGATGGAACAGTTTCATCCTGAAACCACCCTGCCCCCTGTCCGTGGAAAAATTGTCTTCCACGAAACGGGTCCCTGGTGCTAAAATGGTTGGGGACCACTGATCTAGATAGTGACCTCAAATTACCTGTCTCCAGCACCACTGCTCATGAGAGCCGTTCCCTGTGGAAGCCAGATTCTTCAACTGTTGGAAATCAGCGGGGAGGCTCATTTAGGAGACCGGCTGCTAAATAAGGCTTGGCAAAATATCAGCTTGGACACTCTGTTCCTTTTTGCTGCTGTCCTTTCTGCGGTCACAGGACAAGGCCTTGGGGTAAAGAGATGTCTTTATGATGGAGCTCCTGAGGAAGCCTCAATTTTCCTTCTTCTGCCTGTCCCACTCCTCAGCAGGTCCACCACAAGCACTTCCCTCAGGCCACCTGTGTGAAACACATACTGCTGAGAGCGACAAGTGCAAAGGTTTCTCAAGGATCACACCTCATTGAAGTGGCAGCCCAGGCACTGGCTGTGCCCACCCCCTGCAGTCCCCTCCCTGCCCACCTGTTTCTCATGCCTTCTGCTCTGCTGTCCTGGTGGATGACGCTCTTTCCTCCCTGGCACAGGTGCCTCCATCTAGGCAGTCTCAGTCCAAGGTTAGCTGTCACTCCTTTTGCATCAGCACAACCAGGAGCATTTTTCGTTCCCATAGATGACTCTAAAGGACAGATTAAATGAGAAGCTTTTGATCAAACCAGTTCTGAGAAGGAAAGGGAAATCCCAGTCCACCAAAGGCTTTTAAGCAGGCCTGCTGAGATGCGATGCAATGAAAGTAGTACTGTCTCAACTGGGCCACAGTAGTTCAAGCCGGCTAATAAAAACAAAGGCTCTGGGTTTATTTGTTTAACTGACAAATAAAACCCAGAATAGTCAAATAGGTTGAAAACTATTCAAATGATTCACATCAGATCACTGGCCATTGTTTAGTCCACAGCAGTGCCAGTGAAACAAGGCCGGATACGTGCCTGATCATTTATCTGCAGATTTAATGAAAACATATACAGTTGCCCCAATAATTTAGTAGCTTACTGAGCCATCTCCTGCAGACCAAAGAGGTGTGTATGGAGTTATAAATATGTTTTCCTCAATTGTCTTGGTGAGTCAGGGCTAGAACAATGTTTGCCACCTATGACATGCTCAATAAATAAATAAATTCATTGCTTCATTTTGTGCTGTGGGATAGGCAGAAACCAAGACTGCTTCAGAGTGAGGAGGCCTGTATCATAGGAATGATGCCATAGCTGGAATAGTCTGAATAAGACAAAACTGTAAACTTTGGGTCACTCAAAATGTAAAGTCTCGATAGGGGAACCTATTGGCTGAGCTCTTCTCACAGGCATGCCAATGGCTATATTAACACAATGAGAGGCAAAAGGATCTAATCTCTCAGTTTCTGTGATAGGAGATAGGTATAGTCCCACCAAAACTACACAGAAGGGGAAGAGGTAATTCCCCCAAAAGAATCAGGGTGTTGATTAGGAAGAGAGAATAGAAACCTGGTGAACAAAAACCAACCATTGTTTCTTTCATCCGAAGTACAGAAAATCACTTGAAACAAACTAAATTGAATGACAGCTCCTCTCTGAATGAGGGTGTCCAGTAGTGAAATGATTAAGTGTTTACAACAAGACTTTAATTTTGGAAATTCTGGAAAGGTCATTTTTCTGGCAAAGGTGTATATGAGCTAAAGGAATATCTGAAACAGTTTCTAACTCTTCTGCTTAGCTTGGTTGTGGAGACTTGCATTTTAAGAGACAAAGTGAACTAAAACATACAGCATTTATATGGTGAATCTGAACCAAGTTAGAAAAGTGAAATTGAATAAACTTGCCTTGTGGGGATCTTCAGACGTTCTTTCCAATTAACAAATTTAATAGGTGAGTAGCCCTTCAAGTACTGAAAGGGATGGACAAGGAAAATCAGAAAACAGTTAGAACCTATATGTAATTTATTAGCATTTACAGTTAATATTATGTATTTCCCATGCACATATGCTGTTAGCCAGTGACAGCAGCATAGTGAGCAATGAGCAGTAGCTCACCATCCTGCACATGGTGTCAGCCAATGAGTCCTGCAGGTTATCCTGGGTAGACTGTGTGAGGCAGTGTTATTAAGTGGACTGTTTATTTTGCTGTGGCCTCTCCTACCATTTTTATTTTGTTCTAGCAAATGGTGTTGAACCCTGGTCGCTGAAAAGGTCTACCATGATGGTGCTGAACCTGTTTCAAAGAAACAAAGGCAGAAGATCACACTGGATCACATTATGAGTTTTACTGCAGCTCAAGCTCCTTTGAGGATATGGTTGAAGAAAAGCAAGGTATAGCTCAGCAGTCAGTGAAGGATTGGTGGAAGTCCTTTGACATGGTGGAAGAGCTCACAAATATTGCAGCAGCCTTGGAGGATTTAGCAACAGTTTTCTGAACGGGAGTTGAAAGAACTGTGTCTAGAGACAAGTCATGACTTCAGGGAATCCGAATGAACAGAAATGCAATTGGCAAGGCACAGTCTGCTCCCCATCTGCAGAGGGAGGGACCAGGTAGTACTCTCTCTCCCAGGAATGCCTTCTCCTCACCAGATGGAGGAGGCCAGTATATAATAAGGTACAGCCTGCCTCAAGGAGCTGCTCTTTCCCCACTGATTTTTCAGAGGATTGACTCAGCTTTTCACTTTGCAGAGCAATTCAGCAAGACTTTAGGAGAAAGGAAATCTGTGTGTCTCTATAGTCTTCAGCATGGTTTTGTGGTTCCAGTAGGTATTCCATTAAGACTCTTGGTGGATAAACCACAGATAACATTTTCCATGCTTTATTGCATGTAATCTTAGTAATAAAGTGCTTGGCCAATATTTTATTGATTATTGAGAAGTATGAGTAATAATGGTTGTGTTTGCTGGAAAGCTTCTAGGGAAACATAGTGGAAACGTATTTTTTGTCATAGCAAGGAAAAATTGTGTTAGTTTTTAAGGAATTTTTATAAAATAATTAGGATTGCTATTTTATTTTATTTTTGAGATGGAGTCTCACTCTGTCACCCAGGATGGAATGCAGTGGTACAATCTCAGCTCTCTGGAACCTCCGCCTCGTGGGTTCAAGCAATTCTCCTCCCCCAGCCTCCCAAGTAGCTGGGACTATGGGCGTGCACCACCATGCCAGCTAACTTTTGTATTTTTAGTAGAGATGGGGTTTTGCCATGTTGGCCAGGCTGGTCTCGAACTCCTGACCTCAGGTGATTCGCCCACCTTGGCCTCCCAAAGTGTTGGGATTACAGGCATGAGTCACCACACATGGCCTAGGATTGCCTTTTTAAAAAGGCTTCTAAAATAAAGACTACAGTGTGATGCTGAAGATGAATGATTTGCTTGGACAATTTAGAAATCAATTTGTGAGAAGTACTGTTAACATTGAAGAACTAAAATATAAGATTAGTTATTATGTTTATGCATATTCACCCCCAGAAATTTGGCTTCATGAAATGGGTACATTGAATTAAGTCCAACTAAGCAGTGTTTCACTCATATTCTTGGACTTCTTCCTAAAAGTACGTTCATGCATTTTAATTTAAGTTGATAAAATACTCCAAAAATATTTAAACTTTATGTCAATATAAACAGGATTAAAATGACAGTAACCAAACTATTTGTTTCATGTAAAATACAGCTATTTTTTTTTTAAATGGAGAAATGTGGAAAAAGTATTTCACAGCCCTACACGACTCAATCTTTTAATTATAGATTTCTAGACGTAACGTAGGGTGAACACTTTGTAAAATCAAAAGTTAAAATACAGCCAATGTATGCTGGCGACCTAATATATTCCACTGGTGTAAATTCATGGGGAAAGTACTTTCATGTATCTGTTAAAATGGGATTCTTACCATTTCTCAAGCTTTAATATAAGGATGTAAAAATCACAGCATTTTAGCATGGTGGAAAGAATCACTGATGGGAGTAGGAAGACCAATTAGGAGAGTACTGCAATAATTCAAGCAAGAAATGGTGCCAATGGAGGTAGTAAGAAGTAGTTGGATTGTGAATAATTTTTGAAAGAAGACTCAACCAAATTTGCTGATGGATTGCATGTGGGACATATGATGCAGGAGTCAAAGATGAGCCCAAGGTTTTTCCTCCCAGCAGATAGAAGCACGAAGTTGCCATCTATTATCATAAGAAGAGCTGTAAGAAAAGAAGGTTTTTGGGGAGGGATCAGAAGTTTGGTTTTGAACTACCAAGTTTGAGATGCCTTTAAAACTTCCAAGTGAAGATGCCAAATCACCAGTTGAAGTGAGAGTCTCTCATCCAGGTGAGAAGTCTGGGCTGGAGATATAAATCTGCAAATCATCAATGCATATGTGCTATTTAAAGACTTGGGAGTAAAGAAAGATGAGAAGAGGACTGAGGTCAGAGAACTCTGGGACATGCCAGCATTCAGAGGTCAGGCAGATGCACAGAACCAGCAAAGGGGACTGTGACAAAGTGGCCAGAGAGGGAGAACCAAGGGAGAGTGGTGTCCTGGAAGACAAGAATGTTGCTTAAGAAGAAAAGAATAGCTGGGCTCAGTGGCTCAGGCCTGTAATCCCAGCACTTTGGGAGGCTGAGGCGGGTGAATCATGAGGTCAGAAGTTCGAGACCAGCCTGGCCAAAATGGTGAAATCCTGTCTCTACTAAACACACAAAAATTAGCTGTGCATGCTGGCAGGTGTCTGTAATCCCAGCTACTCAGGAAGCTGAGGCAGGAGAATCGCTTGAAACCGGAAGGTGGAGGTTGCAGTGAGCCAAGATCGTACCACCACACTGCAGCCTGGGCAACAAGAGTGAAACTCCATCTCAAAAGAAGAAGAAGAAAGGAATAATTATGTCTGTCAATTGCTCCTGAAAAGTTGAGAAACATAAGGACTGAGAAATACAACAATCAACCATCCTGGTTTGCCTGAGACACTCTGGGTTTTAGTGCTGAAAGTCAGCTATGGTCTGAACATTTGTGTTCCTCCCAGATTCATACACTGAAACCTAATCCTCAATGTGATTATATTAGAAGGTGGGCCTGGGCATGGTGGCTCATGCCTGTAACCCCAGCATTCTGGGAGGCCAAGGTGGGCTGATCACCTGAGGTCAGGAGCTTGAGATCAACCTGGCCAACATGGTGAAACCCTGTCTCTACTAAAACTATAAAAATTAGCTGAGAGTGATAGTGCACACCTGTAGTCCCAGCTACTTGGGAGGCTGAAGAATGAGAATTGCTTGAACCTGGGAGGTGGAGGTTGCAGTGAGCCCAGATCATGCCAGCCTGGGTGACAGAGCTACACTCCATCTCAAATAACAAAAGAAGGTGGGATATTTGAGAGATGGTTAGGTCACGAGGGTTCTGCCCTCATGAATGGGATTAGTGCCCTTATAAAAGAGACCCCAGAGCGTTAGCTGCCCCTTTCACCTTGTGAAGACACAGACAGAAGGTGCCATCTATGAAGCAAGTGAGCCCTCACCAGGCGTCAAGTCTATTGGCAACTTGATCTTGAACTTCCCAGCCTCTAGAACTGTAAGAAATAAATTTGCATTATTCATAAGCCACCAGTTTATGGCATTTTTGTTAGAGCAGCCTCAATGAACTAAGACAAAGTCCCTTGTCCTAAGAAATCTCTAAGCAAACTGCTATAGTTGGTCACCTTACTTGTGAGAAATAGTCATTAGGCTTGACAACATAGTGGTCATGTGATTTAGTCAGGAGAAGTTCATGTGCAATAGTGGACACAGACACCCTGATCAGAGTGGGATAGTTCTGAGAAAGAACAGGAGGGATTAGTATTATAATACACAATACATACTCAATATTGTTTCATCATTATTCTATTTTTTTTTTTTTTTTTTTGAGGCGGAGTCTTGTTCTGTCACCCAGGCTGGAGTGCAGTGGTGTGATCTCAGCTCACCGCAAGCTCCACCTCCCGGGTTTGCACCATTCTCCTGCCTCAGCCTCCTGAGTAGCTGGGACTACAGGCACCCGCCACCATGTCCAGCTAATTTTTTTTGTATTTTTAGTAGAGATGGGGTTTCACTGCATTAGCCAAGATAGTCTCGATCTCCTGATCTCGTGATCCACCCGCCTCAGCCTCCCAAAGTGCTGGCACCACAGACGTGAGCCACCATGCTCGGCCTCATCAGTATTCTTAATCAAGTTAAAGTTATTTAAGAAAATTTCTCGTTTTTTATAGGTACATCCTGAGTATTTAAGACTAAAATGTCATATTATCTGGGACTTGCTTTAAAACACTTCAGGCCGGGTGTGGTGGCTCATGCCTATAATCCCAGCACTTTGGGATGCCACTGCAGGTGCATCATTTGAGGTCAGGAGTTTGAGATCAGCCTGGCCAACATGGTGAAACCCTATCTGTACTAAAAATACAAAAATTAGCTAGGCCTAGTGGCGGGTGCCTGTAATCCCTACTCGGGAGGCTGAGGCAGGAGAATCACTTGAACCCAAGAGATGGAGGCTGCAGTGAGCTGAAATCACACCACTGTACTCCAGCCTGGGTGACAGAGTGAGACTTTGTCTCTAAATGAATAAATAAATAAAAATAAAAATAAAACACTTTGGCAAGAAAAAAAGAAATGAAGCACTTACGCATTAAATTCATGATTATTAAATCTGAGTAATATAATAATGAAATTCATTGTGATATTCTTTATTTTTTAAAATGATTGAAATTTTTCATAATAAAATGTTAAAAGTTTTTAAAGTAAATGGGAGAAAAGGAATTTCAGGCAACAGGAATACACAGATCTTTTTTGCTTTTGTTTTGAGTCTACATCACTAGCAAAAGGAATACGTAAATCTTTTGCAATTTTGCTATAAAGGAAAACAAAGAAATAGGTGGTATCTAGATTGGTCTCTGTTTTTTTGTTTGTTTGTTTGTTTGCTTCTTTTTTAAGATGGAGAAGTTACAGTACAGTTGAATGCTGATATAGGAACATGGATGAGGAGGGCAGGGTGGACAAATGTAAGCGTGCTGTCCTTGAGTAGAAAGAGGGAATGGGACCTATAGGGTAGGTCCCAGGTGGAGAGTTTGGTCTTAAAGAGGATGGTATGTGCCATACTCATCCACAGTCAACAGGAGGTGGCAGAGAGGATGGACACAGAAGCAGAAAGGGGGTAGTCCTACTGGTGGAAAAAGTGGAGTTGTCTTCTGATGGCCTCAGCTGTTTTAAAGAAAGAGGAATTGAGGTCAAAGGCTGAGGGTGAAGCGTGAGAGGGACTTGGAGGTTTAAGGAGAGAGAATGAGGAATAGGAAAGAGAGACAGAGTTGACTAGAGAAATCCAACAGGATTGCCAGGCAGCACTAAAGGCCTATCTGAGGCTGAGACCAGTCAGTAAGTGGAAAAGCTGCTGCTGGTTGTGTCTGTGGTTCCCTATCCACATCCTCCCAGCAGTCACCTTTACACAGTGACTGCAAATGCTTCCAACTCTCCACTTGAGGGCTTTACACGTTTGTTCTGGCTAGGGCAACATGCTCTGCATGAATGTAGAATAACTAGGAAATGCTGAAGTGTTACTGCCCTGTGAAGCAGCTCTCAACCAATGATAGGAAGGGCTTTGGTGGATGTTATGGATAGAATGTTTGTGTCTCCTTGCAATTTATATGTTGACGCCCTAATCCCCAGTGTGATGGCATTTGGAGATGGCCTTCAGGTGAGGCCCTCATGATGGGGTTCCCTTACAAAAAGAAGCACCAAAGAGCTTGTTCTCTCTCTTTACCAGGTGAAAGTGTTCATTTGCAAATTTGGAGGAGGGCACTCAGAACCAACCATGCTGGCACCTTCTTGAACTTTTAGCATCTAGAACTGTGAGAAAATATTAGTAAATGTCTGTTGTTTAAGCCACTTGGTCAATGGTATTTTTTTATGGCATCCCTAGAAGTCCAACACAGTGGGTAAATACCGTAACACCCTCAGCATTCAGCTGGGACAATTTTGAGGCGTGCTTAATACGTTTTGCAGCATTTCCTAGTGGAATTCTCCAGTTGCTCAGAGAAATACGTTGCTTATTCCTATATCATTTATTGGCTTTCTTTCTGCCCTTTCCCACTTCCTGACTTCTCTACTAATATTTCTGAGGATCACCTCTGAGAAAACTGCTTCTACTGTAATCCTGTCTAAGGAATTTCTTCTTGAAAAATAAAGTCTGACAGTACATGTGTCAGTTTCTTGAGCGCAGATGTTCAATGGGTGGAGAATTGGATTTAACAAGGTTTGGGCTTTTGCCTGGTGAATTTTAAGCAGGATGAGGGCATATGTGAAGAAGTGATAATAATGATAGACCGAGGAATCCATGCAGGGTAAGGTGGGAAGTGAGGCTGAGTGGTAGATGAAGAACAGAGAAAGGGGATGTGAATTGGAAATCCCAGTGGATTCCAGTAGTTATTGAGGTTAGGAGATTAGGGGAGTGAGCTAGAAATATCGGAGGTAGAAATTTGAAACTGAGAATATGGGGATGGGGAATTAGTAATGGGAGTATGTTTAGAACAATATCATTGGGAAAATGGAAATGAAGGAACTAAGAGGGCAGGGCATTGAATTAGACAGAAGTGGTGTTGGAAAGTGATTGTGAACCTGGTGCAAAATCTTCAAGGAATGATCTCGAGGCTCATAGATGACTAAACCTTCATCTGGTGCTTGAGAAGGAAGGAGAGAATTGTCTGGAAAGGAAGGTGAGGAGCAAGGAGGACACCTACCCCAGCTTCAGGACTGTGGGGAAGCAGTGCCCTCAGAGATCAGATTCCCATCTGAACTGTGTGGTAGAGGAACACTCAGAGGAGCTGCAGAGGATATCCGGGAGTGTGTTGATGACTGGCTGTGCATTCCTGAGGACATCCAGTGGATGGGCCTGGGGGTTGGGAAGGGTGGAGAGGTAATCAGATTAGGGGCTATACCTAGGTCTGTGGGGGTGAGTCCTAGTGAGAGGGGCAGTCTGGGATCTTACACTTCTTGTGGTGATGGCAAACACCCAGGAAGTAAACAAGGATGTGGGCATCATGGGATTAGCCCTGCCAGTCTCTAAGGTAGATGTAGGGGTGATACTGAGGGTTATGGAAAGATGGGGGAGGACTGCAAAGGAGTGGATCACTAGGAAACACAGAGAATTCTGCAGGTGTGGTCCCAGACCACTAAATCTCAACTCTCTCTGTGGCTCAACCTGTGGAGTTTGAGGTCCAATGATGTTCTTGTTAGGAAGAGGAAAAAATAAAAGGCCTGAGGGAAAAGTCAAGAATCATATACTAAGGAAAATTAGAGAGGGGTCTGCCAGCTCCCAGACCTGAGAAGGTCAAAGTGGGAAGGCTCTTAAAACCAACAAGAGGTAGGGGTGGGGAGAGGGCTTGGGGCTGAAAGAATACCAGTAACTTTGTCAGTGTAGAACAAGCCCATGAAACTTAAAAACTGTGTACTCTCAGGCCAGGAGTGATGGCTCATGCCCGTAATCCCAGCATTTTGGGAAGCTGAAGCAGGAGGACTGCTTGATCCTAGGGGTTCAAGACCAGACTGTGCAACATGGCAAGGCCCCATCTCTACAAAAAATTAAAAAATCAGCCAGACATGGTGGTGCGTGCCTGTAGTGCTAGCTATACTGCGGAGAGTGAGGTGGGAGGATTGCTTGAGCCCAGGAGGTTGAGGCTGTAGTAAGCTGCGTTTGCACCACTGCACTCCAGCCTGGGTGACAGAGTGAGACCCTGCCTTGAAAAAAAACAAAACAAAAAAACACAGTTTACTCTCTTCTTTGGTTATTCCACAGACTTTCCAGGGCAGACAATTTGTCATGTGAAATAGATTTTCCTTCTTTATAAGTTTATAGGATTGCTGATTATGAAGGTATGGAGTTTTTTCTTCCATCAACAATAGGCATGAAAAATAGAATGCTTGGTGGTTTTCCAGTAATTTCACAAAAACTTGTGAACATATCACTAGGACCCCAAAAATAATCTTTTTGGAACTGTAAAGAGATCTGTGTACCTGGTCCTACTGTAGTTCGCCTTGGTGGTGCCTATGCAGGAGCAGGCAGGAAGCCCCACTCCACGCCTGCTTCTGTGTGAAATCCTCCCTAACCGATTCATCCCACCAACTTCTGGTTGTGTGAAGTTCTGTGATGACCCTCACACCACCCAGCATCATTCTTGGGCACCCCTTGAAAGCTGACTTATTGTTCTGCCTGTGCATCTCATCTCTACACAACGAGATGGTATCTCCAAGTCCCTCAAGGGACCTATTTATTATCTTGAGTCTCCTATATTGCCAAACACAGTACCTGGCACAAAGTAGGTATTTAATGAATCTTTGTTGCATGAAGACCAAATGGATGAATGAATTTATTTATTTATTGAGCACCTCATAGGTGGCAAATATTGTTCTACGCACTGAGGAAGGTTGTAAAAAAATAAATAGAAACCTCTGTCTCATGGATCTTACATTCTAGAGGAGAGAAAGTAATATGTATTATTATAACGTGTTATTACAGTTCCTGGGTAGGTGGCGAAAACTGAATTCCAGAGTGAAGCAAGTCGTATTGACTGATTATAGGGTGTAGCATGTGCCACTTGTTTCAAACATACTATCTAACTATGAATGTGCAGTAGACAACACTGATCCCTGTCCTAGAGATATGCAAACTGGGGCTGAAAATGGTAATTGAATTTCCTAAGACAATGGTGCTAAGTTAGCAGAACAGGGATTTGAGTTGAGCTCTCTGGGACTGCATGGTCCATACTCCTAACCACTACACTGCAGGGCCTGTCATTTTCTATTTGGTGTTAGTAGGTGCATTTATGTGGGAGAGTAGGGGCACTGATGAACTTTAGAATCTGCAGTTCTCTCCCTCTAAGGTGGTCATGGAATAACATGATAGGAGATGCCTCACTTAAAACCAACCCTTTACTCTCAAGACACTTGTTAGCTTTAAGCTTTCTAGCTCCTCAGGTTAATTTCTATTTGGCTACAGATGCAAATCCAATGACATTGCTAGGACCCTATGTCCGGGAGCTGTTTAACACTCTTACAGAATACCAGTTTCTACCATAAGACTAAGGAAAATTAGAAAGACACTCAGCAGTCTACCCACATCACCTGAAAATCATTGGTAATCAAAAGATCCATCAACAAATGAATAAACAAAAAGTGGCATATACATATAATGGAATATTATTCACATGCACGGCCAGTATGTGGCAGGAAGGAAATCCTGCCACATACTACAACGTGGATGAACCTTTACCACATTATGCTGAGTGAAATAAGCCAGTTAGAGAAGGACAAATCCTGTGTGATTCCACTTATGTGAGGTAGCTAAAGTAGTCAAATTCACAGAAACAGAAAAACTGGTAGCTATCAGAGTCTGGGGGAGGGAGAAAGGAGATGTTGTTTAGTAAGCCCAGAGTTTCAGTTTTGCAAGATGAAAAAGTTCCAGAGATAGTTGTATAATGATGAATATACTTGATACTGCTGAGCTGTTCACTTAAAATTGGTTAAGATGGTAAATTTTATATTAGGTGTGTATTTTAAAAATACTTTTTTTAAAGAACAGTTTTAGTTAGGTTCGCAGCAAAATTGAGAGGAAGATAGAGATTTCCCATATGCCTACTGCCCCAGTAGACATGCAGCCTCCTCCATAATCAATATCCCCCAAACTGTACATTTATTACCATTAATTAACCAACATTTACATATGATAATCACTCAAAGTCCATGGTTTACGTTAAGGCTCACGCTTGGTATTGAACATTCCATGGGTTTGGACAAGTGTAAAATGGCACACATTCACCATGGAGGATTTTCACTGCCTTAAAAAGCCTCCGTGCTCTGTATATTTATCTCCCCACGCCTAACCTCTGCCAACCACTAATCTTTTTATTGTCTCCAGAGTTTTGCCTTTTTCAAAATGTCATCTACTTGGAATCATGTACTTTGTAGCCTTTTCAGATTGGCTTCTTTCCCTTAGTGGTATGTATTGAAGTTTCCTCCATGTCTTTTCGTGGCTTGGTAGCTTATTTCTTTTTAGCATTGAATCATATTCCACTGTCTGGGTGTCCCACAGTTTATTTATCCAATACCCTACCGAAGCACATCTTGAAGGAGTTTTAACAATCATAAATAAAAGTGCTATAAACATCTGTGCACAGGTTTTTATGTGGACATAAGGTTTTAGCTCATTTGGGTAGGATTGCTTGATCATTTGGTAAGAGTGTGTTTAGCTTTGTAAGAAACCACTGCGCTGTCTTCCAAATGCCTTGCCATTCTGTATTCCCACCAGCAATCAAGGAGCATTCTTGTTGCTTCACATCTTCAACCAGCATTTGGAGTTGGGTTATGTGTTTTTTTTTGTTTGTTTCTTTTTTTACTATAATTAAAAAAACAACAACCAGTGGCAGCATCCTTATAATTCTGGCTCCAAATGGTGCCCTGGATCCTAACAGCACTCCTGTATTATTCTTTGAAAAGTACATTTCTGTGTTAATATGAGCACAGGAAAATTGTTTTTGTAGGGGAGAGTTGGGAAAGAGAAACCCTGCACAGAGGAGAGTCTGCCTTGTATTTAAAGAAGCAGAAACGGAAATTGTTCAACCAGGAGAGCTGTGGGATGTCAGCTCTTTGGCCCCTGACTGTGTAGGTGAATGGTGATTATTTCCACACAGACTTTGGGTGCCACGCTCCAGTTTTAGGCCATGGCGAAGATTGGGCGGTGGTGGCGGGCGGGCTGCCCACAGGTACCCAGGAGGTTCTCTGTGTAACACTCCCATGAGAACTGCTCCCTCCCAGGATGTGCCACAGAAGATGCCATCTGGAAGGCACCCACAATAAGCACACGCAGCCTACTTCTCTCCTGGGAGCTTGCCTTTGCATCTGAATTTTATTTCGTCCTGAAGAATGTGTTTTCCATTGTGCCTGGGGGTGGCCACAGTCTCATGGGTCGGGGCAAGGTATGCCAGTCTTAGGAATGCCAATGAGTTGTCCCCTTGTTCCAGGGCCTTCAGCTTGGTCCACTTTGGTGTGGTGAGGGAGTGAGCACGGACAAATCCTCTCTCTTCAACCAGCTCTGAGGAGGCTGAACCATGGTCCCCACATGCAGAGGACTTTAAGGAAAGGCGGCATTTTAAAATCTTGTGTTTTGTGCTGGAAGTTAAAACAAGAAATGGAGCAGCAGGGATTTGCTTTGTTCAGCTGACTTGGAGCAGCTGCTGCCCAGCGTGTCTAGCCCCCATGGGTGGAAAGCAGTGCTTTGCCCCGGTTAGGCACTGCTTCCTTCCAAACCAAACTTCCCCTCAATGACTTCATTGAAAGCTGCTTTACATCATGAAGAGAAACTCCATTTATTTATTTGTAATAACTTTAGTATTTTATGGACCCACAAGAGGATGTAATTTAAGAAAACATTAGCAAGCTATTCCAAATACCAAGGTTTTGGGAGTTGCTAGGCCAAATAATCATCAATGGAAACATTCCAATAGTAAGAATAAAAAGCTGCAGTACCACTCCTTTTGAGCAGAGCTTTGGAGGTGGAGAGGTTTAAAAATGTATATTTTTGGTCATGACATCCTGGAGTCTTAGGAAACGACAACTGGATTTCCAGGAATCCATTATGAACAACATATGACCTAATAGAAGTGGGTCCATCTGATGCCTCCCTTGTGGGGCATTAACTCTATAAATAACTTAGAAAACACATGGGCTGATCTACCCTCTGGAGCCTCACTTAGAACACAGTGTTGGAGGGCATTACATGGTGTTTTTATTAGGGTTTTTAAGATAAAATAATCAAGAACTTACCAGGAAAGGGTGTGAGCTAAGAATGGTTCCTCACTGCAGAAGTATGATGTTTTTCAAGTTCCCATTCTATTAGCAATCATGTGTTAATGGTGTTTTTATCCCTATAAATAGCCAACATCAAATATCTTAAGAAATGTTTTTGAACCATGTTCAACCTTTCCCCTCTGTTGGAAGCAGGAAGATCCAATTGTGGGAGACACAAATATCTCCCCCAATAAGTCCTCATCTTGTATCTCCAGAAGAGATATGTAGAAACGGATAAATATGTACACGTGATCATCTCCTCATCTCATTGTAGTTACATGCATGTAATTACATGTACCATACTTATAAACACTTATGAATTTAGGTATTTGTCTCCTGCTTCACTCCACTTGCCTGACCTTCTTGACCATACAATCAAATCTTTATGTGTATAGCCCCAGGCCTGCCCTGGTGCTCAATTGTGAAATACACTTATGGAGTATCTATTATGCTGAATGCTGTGTTAGGCACTGAGGGGCCAGAGAGAAGGGACATAATCTATAAAAGTGCCTCTGCCATTCTCAAGCAGCTCAAATCTTATGGAAAGAGTTGCTGCACCAGAGGACAATTCAGGATGTTAGGATTGTATCTAACATTTAAATAACAATTTATAGGTCGTATGATGCTTTCATAGACACTGTCTTACCTAAGCCACATGAGAGCTTTGAGGGAGATGTAATTTTTCCTGTATGTAAAATGTAGAAAATGAGATTCAAGGGGTTTGAGTGGCTTTTTTCACGGTCATAGAGCAAATAAGTGTTGAAGTTGGGTTTTTCATCCCCAAGTTTAGTTCCTAACCACTATTCCTTCCTCTTCCCACACTTTTCCCTGACTGAGAATGTTGACACACATATATCTATTCTTTCTCTTTAATAGCAGCTTTATTGAGATATAATTCATATACCATAAAGCCCACCATTTCAAAAGTGTAGTTCAGTAGTTTTTAGTATATTCACCAAATTTTGTAATCATCATCTTTATATAATTCCAAAAGCCTTTCAATGCCTTCCAAAGAAATTCCACACCTTTTCGCAGTCACTCTTCCATTTGCCCCTTCCCCTAGCCCCTTGCAACTACTAGTGCACTTTCTGTCTTTGTGGATTTGTCTATTCAGAACATTTTGTATAAACAGGAACCTGCAATATATGGCATTTCTTGTCTGGCTTATTTCACTTTCCATAATGTTTACAAGGTTTACCCATGTGGTAGCATGTATCAAAACTTCATTCCATTTAATTGCAGAACAATATTTCATTGTATGGATATATCACATTCATTTATCCCTTTATCAGTTGATGAATATTTGGGTTGTTTCCACTTTTTGGCTGTTATGAATAATGCTTCTATGAACTTCTGTTCAAATCCTGTACCCATTTTTTAATTGGCTCATTTGTTTTTTTTTTTTCTTCTTATTGAATTGTGAGAGCTCTTTACATGTTCTAGATACAAGTCCCTTATAAGATATCTGATTTCCAAATGATTTATCTCATTCCATAGATTGTCTTTCCACTTTCTTGACAGTGTCCTTGAAACATGAAAATTTTAATTTTGATGAAGTCCAATTCATCTATTTTTTTCTTTCATCCCTTGTGCTTTTTGTGTCAGATTCTGCAAAAAAAAAAAAAAAAAAAAAAAAAAAAAAAAAAAAAAAAAAAAAAGAAAAAAGGCAGGCTTGATTTTTATAGAGATTGATTGAACCTGTAGATCAATTTGGGAAGTATTATTGTCTCAACATTATTAAATCTTCCCATCTATGAACACAAGATGTCTTTTCATTTATTTAGGCCTTCTTCAATTTCTGTCAACAATGTTTTACAGTTTTCAAATGCCTTACTCCTCTTTTGGTAAATTTATTTCTAAATATTTTATTATTTTTGATGCTATTATAAATGGAATTGTTTTCTTAATTTCATTTTAGATTGTTCATTGTTAATGTGTAGTATTGTTGAATACTAATCTTGTATCCTAAAACTTTGATGAACCCACTTATCTCTAGAAGTTTTTTGTGTGAGTTTCTTATGATTTTCTACATACAAGATTGTGTCTGTGAATACAGAGGTATGCCTTTTATTTCTTTTCCTTGTCTAATTGCCCTGTCTAGTGCTTCTGGTATATTGTTGAATAAAAGTGGCAAGAACAGACATCCTTGTTTTATTCCTGATCTTAGAAGGAAAGCATTTAGTCTTTGACCATTAAGTATGATATTCACTGTAAGTTTTTCATAAGCGGCATGTATCAGGATGAGAAAGCTCCCTGTTGCTCCTAGCTAAAGTTCATTGAGTGTCTTTCTTATGAAAATATATTAAATTTTGTCAAATGCTATCTCTGCACACACTGAGCTAATCATGGGGTATTTGTCCTTCACACTATTAATATGGTATATTACATTGATTGATTTTTTAATGTTGAGGTAACTTTGCATTCCTGAGATAAATCTCACTTGGCTATGGCATGTAGTCCTTTATATATGTTCCTGGAGTCAGTTTGATAGTATTTTTTGAGAATTTTTGCATCTATATTCATAAGAGATATTGGTCTTTAGTTTTCTTGTGATGTTTTTGGATTTGGTGTCAGTGTAATACTGTCCTTATAAAATGAGATGAGAAGAGTTCCCTTTTCTATTTTTTGGAAGAATTTGTGAAGGATTGGTCTTCTTTTTTGAACAGTTAGTAGGATTCACCCTTGAAGCTCTCTGGGTCTAAGCTTTTCTTTGCAGAAAGTTCTTCAAGTACTAATTCAGTCTGTTTACTTCTCATAGGTCTATACTGATTTTCTTTCTTCTTGAGTCACTTTGAATAGCTGTGTCTTTCTCAACAGTGTTGAACATAATCTCGAAAGACAATCCCTAACACCGTAATCCTAAATGTTGAAATCCCTGAGATCAAAATCCCTGAATTCTAAAATTCCTAAAGTCTAAAATCTCTAATGTCTAATATTCTGAAAATCATAATCCTAAAAGATTAAAATTCTGAATGTTGAAACCCTGAAAGCTGAATTCTGGGGATGAGATTAGTATATTTTTGGTTGTAGGCATGATAGTTGCATCATATTAAGAGGAACTATTACCTTATTATTGTCTGTTTGGAGATTAAGCATGGTTTAAGGAGCTGCCTACAGGTGCCACATTGACAAGGACCACATTCATGGACTTAATTTTAGGTGTCAACTTGACTGGATTAAGGAATATTTAGAAACCTGGGAAAGCATTATTTTGGGCATGTCTGTGAGGGTGTTTCTAGAGGAGATTAGTGTGAGTCTGAGTGGACTAGATGCAGAAGATCTGCCCTCAGTGTTGAAGGGCACGATACAATTGGCTGGGACCTGGAGAGAACAAATACAGAAAGCCACTTCATCTCTCTCTTTGAGAGCTAAGACATACTTTTCTTCTGCCGCTGTATTAGTCTGTTCTCATACTGCTATAAAGAACTACCTGAGACTGGGTAATTTATGAAGAAAAGAGGTTTCATTGACTCACAGTTCCACAGGCTGTGTAGGAAGCATGGCTGGGAACCCTCAGGAAATTTACAATCACAGTGGAAGGGTGAAGGGGAAGCAAGTACCTTTTCTACATGGTGGCAGGGAGAGAGAGATCAAAAGCAGAAGTGCTACACACTTTTAAACAACCAGATCTCATGAGAACTCCATCATGAGAACAGCAAGGGTGAAGTCTGCCCCCATGATTCAATTACCTCCCACCAGGCCACTCCTCCAAAACATGGGGATTACAATTTGACATGAGATTTGGGTGGGGACACAGAGATAAACCATATCAGCTGTCTTGGACATCAGAATTCCAAGCTTGTTGGCCTTGACTTCAGAACTTACACCACCTGAGAAATATACCATGAGCTTTCCTGGGTCTGAAACCTTTGGACTTGGACTGAGCCACACTACCAGCATCCCTGGGTCTCCAGCTTTCAGAGGGCATATTGTTGAACTTCTCAGCCACCATAGTTATGTGAGACAATTTTCCTAATAAATCCCCTCCATATATCTATGTACATATTCTATTGGTTCAGTTTCTCCGGAGAACCCTGACTAATACAGATTTGGTGTCAGGGAAGCCAAATATTATTCCTTCTTACTGTTTTTCTTCCAGCACAATAGAAGAGATCCATGAAATTTTTCCTTTGCAATTTGCAACTGATCCAGGCTGTGATCAGTGTACAAGGCTACCTAATGGTGAAGGGTAAACATTTAAAAGCTAATTATTATTGGTGCTGCAAAAGTACAAAATCACTTAATTGCAATGGCCAAGCAATAACTAGACTTTCAAATGTACAGCAAATGGTTGCAAACTTTGTAGACCACAACCACTCTCCAAATAGAACTGTACTGAGTGTTTCAAAGATTATGGAAGAACTAAAAATGCAAGTAAAAATTACAGGAAATCTCTCCTGCAAAATTATTCAATCATGTGTGACATCTGCCCCTTTACACATAGCACTAATTTGCTATGCTATGTATTTCATCTTCACATCATTTCCAATACTGGAGGCATAAGTTGTTTAAAGACTTTAGAGCGTTCTAATTTGTTTTATGTATTTTTCTTTTGCTGATTTGACTCCATAAAAGTGCATTATCACAAAGCTGACTTTGTGTGTAAGCATTGTGTATGTAAATAAAAATGTTGAAACTTCCTCAATAAATGAAGAGATGTCCTTTTTGTACATCTGCATTTGTGAAAGATAAAATTTCTCAAGATTTTGGCTCTTTGGGCAACTACATATGCCGTGGTGACCCACTGTGGCTTTTGGGGAGATTGATACATTTATGCTGTTTTTATATATACCAATATATTTACCTTTACTGGTGGTCCTTATTTCTTCTTGTGGATTTGAGTTACTCTCTGGATTCCTTTAATTTCTACCTAAAGGGCAGGTCTGCTAGCAATGAGTTCTCTCCTTTTCTGTTGATCTTAGAATGCCTTAATTTCTCCTTTAGTTTTTAATAATAGTTTTGCAGGATATAAAATTCTTGACCGACAGTCTTTTTTTTTAGTACTTTAAGTATGTTATCCCACTGCTTTCTGGCCTCCATGGTTTCTGATGAGAAGTCAGCTGTTAATCTTACTGAGCATCCATTGTATGAATGAGTTGCTTTTCTCTTCTTGCCCTCAAGATTTTCTTTTTGTTTTTTTGTTTTGATGTTTTGACTGATGTGTCTAGGTGTGGAATTCTTTGAGTTTATACTTGGAGTTAATTAAGCTTCTTGGATGTGTAGATTAATGTTTTTCATCAACCATTTCAGCCATTATCTGTTCAAATATTCTTTGTTTTATTTCTCTCTCTTCTCTGCATTTAGGGCTACCATTATGCATATGGTAATATACTTGATGGTATCCTACATGTCTCTAAGTTTCTTTCAGGTATTTTTATTCTGTTTTATTGTTATCCCTCAGATTGGATTATCTCAACTGATACATCTTTGAGTTTGCTGATTCTTTCTTTTGCTGTCTAAAATCTGCTGTTGAGGCCAGGTGCAGTGGCTCACACCTATGGTCCCAGCACTTTGGGAGGCCAAGATGGGCAGATACCTTGAGCCCAGGAGTTTGGGAACAGCCTGGACAACATGGTGAGATACTGTCTCAAAAATTTTTTAAAAATTAGAAATATAAAAATAAAATTTATTGTTGAGTCCTATGTTGGTTAGTTTTAAGTATCAACTTGACTGGATTAAGGGATACCTCAGATAAATGGTACAGCATGATTTCTATGTCTGTGAGAGTGTTTCCATAAATGATTGGCATTTAAATCAGTGGACTGAGTAAGGAAGAACCCCTCTACCCCTTTACCCAATGTGGGCAGGCACCATTCAATCCACTGAGGGCCTGGAAAGCACAAGGAGACAGAGAAAAATTAATTTTTTTCCCCTCTCTCTCTTCTGGAGCTGGAACACACATCTAGTCCTGCCTTCAGACGTCATAACTCTATGATCTCCAGCTTTTGGACCCCAAGATTTTCACCAGTAGCTCTGTTAGTTGTCAGACCTTCAGACTTGGACTGAGTCATGCTACTTGCTTCCCTGGTTCTCCAGCTTGCACATAGAATATCATGGGACTTTTCAGACTCCATAATTGTGTGAGACAGTTCTCCTAATAAATCTTCTCTTCTCTCTCTCTCTTTCTGTAGCTATAGATGTAGATATTCCTATTGATTCTGTTTCTTTGTAGAGCCCTGACTAACACAAGCCTCTAGTAAATTTTTCATTTTAGCTATTATCCTTTTCAAACCCCAAATTTTTATTTGGTTCTTTTAATAATGTCTATCTTCTTATTGATATTCTGTTCGGTGAGATATTGTTTTCATACTTCTCTTTAATTCCTCACCCATGATTTCCTTTAGTTATTTGAACATATCTATAATAGCTGAATTAATGTTGCTGTCTAATATCTGAGCTTCCTTAGGAAAAGTTGTTACTGACTGCTTTTTCCCTCCTGTGTATGGGCCATACTTTTCAGGCAATTGTTACTGCCTCTGCTGTTTGTTTGTTTAGTGACCCTCTTGGACTTAGTACTTTTTGTCATGTGTGACCTTTAGGTCTCTGGTTGGTTAGCTTAGTAGTCTAATGATTAGACAGAGATTTTATTAAACTCTTGACGGATAAGTCTCCCAGCCTTTTCCAAGAGGCTCTCTGTGTTGGAGCATGTCCTTAATGTTCTAGCAAGTAGATCACAACTCTATCCAAACCTTCGTTCTCTGCTAGTGCAGAGCCTCAAAGTAAGAGGTGAGAATTTTGGATCTTCTCAGGTATTTTCTTGACATAGAGACAGCTCTGGGCTTGTACACAGTCCTGTGCATTTGCATGGCTTACTAGTTTCCCAGAAATATGTCTGAGCTTTGCAAATTTCCCTATGAACATCTAATTTACTAGTTTTTCCTTTTAAGATTTTTGGTCAGCCTCTTGTTAGCTGTGACTGTTAATGCTACCTCAGATGTAATTAGACAATTGCAGCTGATTGCTTTAAAAAAGCACCCTGTGGACAGGCTGCTTGCACATAGAAAGTTTTGAGTCACATCAAAGAAAGAGAAATCCTGAGAACAGGGCTTTGCAGCAAGTTGCCAGCCAAATCAAATAATGCTGATTCTCTGGGGATAGGGTTTTGGGGGAGCTCCCAACCTATCTGCTCCTCCAGTAGCTACTAGACTGCTGGCTGTCACAGTTGTTATAGTTGCTAAACCATTGGCTTTTACGACTGTGGTGGAGCTGTGTAGAGGGGGATGAGATTAGGAAAGTTAAAATCCTGGACTAAATTTAGTCTAGAACTGTCCAGGGTTCTGAGTTTAAATTCTGGCCCGACTATTTAGTCAGCTGAATAAGTCACACATTCTTACTGGTTTAACCTCTTTTTCTAAAAACCAAAGCTGTTGTGCATTTCAAAAGAAACTACAATTGGCAATGCCAAATGCTGGCAAGAATGTGGAGTGACTGGAACTCTCGTCCACTGCTGGTGGGAATGCAAAATGGACAGCCACTTTGGAAAACAGTTTTAACGTTTTTGATAATGCCAAACAAACACTTAACATGATGTAGCAGTCTCATTTCCAATTATTTACTCAAGGGAGATTAAAACGTATGTCCATGCTAAAATCTGTATGTGAATATTTATAGTGGCTTTATTCATACCAACAAAACCTAGAAAAAAAGTCCTTCAACTGGTGAAAAGATAAGCAAAATATAGTACATCCATACAATGGAATTATATTCAAAAACAGAAAAAGAACAAATTACGATATTTCAATAACATGGAAACATGGATGACCCTCAATGCATTATGCTAATGAAAAAAGGAGGCAGACACAAAAGACTGCATATTGTATAATTTTATTTGCATGCTGTTCTGGGAAAAAACAGTGGTTTCCAGGGGCTGGGGGTGGGAAAAGAGACTGACTACAAAGAAGTATAGAAATATTTGGTGGGGGGATTGATATAACTGTTTAATATCTTATTGTGGAAGTGGTTTCATGATTGTATGTGTTTGTCAAAACATGCAGAACTCTACAATTAAAACAATAAATCTTGTTGTATGTAATTTATACCCTAACTTAAAAATAAATAAGCAAGTAAAACTAAAGGAGGTGCAGAGGGAAAAAAAAGAAGTTCTATTGCTCTCTGAAAACAAGAAATCTTGAACTCTGAGATCCTGGTTATCCCTTGGGCTGTTCCCTCCCTGCAGGAGCCTGCATGGGACTAATCCTCAGCCTTCTCTTTGTTTCACTGAAGACTTGTAGACTCTCAGATATCTCAGCTTAAAGGGACATAGAACTGGTTCAGTTTAACTCATGGCTTTGTGCAGAACATTTTTTGACTTACAATCCCATCTTCTAAGGTAAGTTGGAAGCAAGAACGCCAGAGAAGACGGCAGCAGTTGTAAGATGTTGAGTGATCCTCTAGTATTATTTAAAACTTCCACGGAAACATTGTCATCACTTCATGATTCTGATTCTATCCGTAGCTGGAGCTAATTTAAGCTGTTATTACTCCCTCGGTGGCCGAGCTTTGGTTATGCTATAGGCAGACCCCACAATGCAAGGAGGAGAGGCCAGAAGCACCATTAAAAGTAGCTGCATGAAGATGTGTAGAAGATAGTACAGAAACTACTGAGTTTTAATCTTTTTTCCTACAATCTTTAAAGAGCCCTTCCTGGTATAGTGCAAATACTTGGTTGGCTGCAACTTTGAAGTTTATATGAAAAAACAACCAGCTAAAGAGAAGTCAAGAGCAGGAAAACAAGTGGCACTAACCTGCAGGGGAAACAGATACATATTAAACATACTAAAGAAGAATGTTTTCATTCTGTTCTGATGATACACTGTGGAGACAGGACACGCTTTCTTGTGGGGTTTGGCCTGGGCTGCCTTCTAGCATGAAGCACTGGGAAGATGCTCGGGCCAGCCTGGCCTCCCCTCACTATGAAGTGACCTTAACAGTCAGGCTTCACCCGTATCTTACTCTCTTGAACTTTCCTCCAGGAGCAAAATTAGGATTTCTGGTCACCCACTGCTCATGGGGCAAGATAAGGAAAAGAAATCCCTGGGAGACAGTGATGGAGATGGAGCTGCCCCATGGGAGTGTGTCAGTAGGGAGAAGACAAGGCCTGAGGAAGTCACCTTTTAAAGTAGATCTTCCCATGGAATTGTGTTGCCTGCTAAAAATGGCAACATGATGGGGACGCTCAGCAACTCCATGATGCTGGGAGACGTGCTCTGAGCCTGGCCATGAGGAATTTTTCTTTTCTTTTCCCTCCCTCCCTCCCTCCCTCCCTTCTTTCCTTCCTTCCTTCCTTCCTTCCTTCCTTCCTTCCTTCCTTCCTTCCCGCTTTCTTGCTTTCCTTTCTTTCTTTCTTTCTTTTTTGAGATGGAGTTTCCCTCTGTCACCCAGGCTGGAGTGCAGTGGTGCGATCTCAGCTCACAGCAGCCTTCACCTCCTGGGTTCAAGTGATTCTCCTGCCTCAGCCTCTCGAGTAGCTGGGATTACAGGTGCGTGCCATCACACCCGGCTAACTTTTTGTATTTTTAGTAGAGACAGGGTTTCACCGTGTTAGCCAGGATAGTCTTGATCTCCTGACCTCGTGATCCGCCAGCCTCGGCCTCCCAAAATGCTGGGATTACAGGCGTGAGCCACTGTGCCCCGCCAGAATTTTCCCTTTAATACTGGCTGGGGAAAGTCAGGGATTTTAAAAAAGCAACATGAAATATTTCAAAGGCTCTAAATGACAGCCTCTAATTTCTGACAGTTCTCAGGTATCTTTAAGTTTCTCTGATTCTTTTTGCTCATATTACTCTTAAAATAGACTAGCAAGGAAGGGTAGCAGGATGGGGGTGGCTACTGCTAAAGCTTGCCAGGATGCCAAGCAGGTGGCAATTCCCTGGAGACCACTTAGCTATGAGTGCAGGAAGAAGAGCTCTGTGCAACTCCCTGAAATTGCTCCCACTCGATCTGTCACCTTCTGCAGTCTTGGCCCCTTTCCCAGTGTGACCCACTTGCCCCCTGCCTCCTAAGTGAGGGCTTCCAGTACCTCCATTCACTGTTCAATTTTAGTTCAGCTCATTGGTTTCTAATGTTGCATTAGCAATATACCTGTTGCGTATTTTGTTTATTCTTAATTTTTGACAAAAAGAGCATGTGTGTGGGTGTTAATTGTTTTGTTGTTGTTGTTGTTGTTTGTTTGTTTGTTTGTTTGTTTTGAGACAGGTTCTTGCTCTGTCACCCGGGCTATAGTACAGTGGCATGATCACCGCTCACTGCAGCCTCAACTTCCTGGGCTCAAGCAATCCTCCCATGTCAGCCTCCCCAGTAGCTGCAACTACAGGTGTGTGCCATCACGACTGGTTAGTTTTTTTTTTTTCTAAGTTTTTTTGTAGAGACAGGAGTCTCACTATGTTACTCAGGCTGGTCTTGAACTCCTGGCTCAAGCAGTCTTCTCACTTGGGTCTCCCAAAGTGCTGAGATTACAGGTGTGAGCCACCATTTAATAGTTTTTAATGATAAAATATTTAACCCCTGCCTGACTAATAATAATACTAATAACTAACATTAAACTTTGGTTATAGACTGAATTGTTTTCCCTCAAAATTTATATGTTGAAGCCTTAATCCACACTGTGACTGTATGTGGAGATAGGGCTTTAAAGTGATAATAAACACCAAATGAAGTCAAAATGGTGGGGTCCTAATATAACAGGACTTGTGTCCTCATAAGGAGAGGAAGGGACACCAGGAGTGTCTAAGTACAGAGAGAAGGCCATGTGAGGACGCAAAGAAGTTGGTCAACTTTAAGCCGTGGAGAGAGGCCTCAGAAGAAACCAAACCTGCTGACCTTTAGCTTCCAGAATGGAGAGAAGAAATTTCTGTTGTCTAATCCACCCAGACTGCAGTACTTTGTTATGGCAGCCCTAGCAAACGAATCAAGCCTATACTGTGTGCTTGATTCTGCTAAGTGCATTACATGCGTTATTTCAGCTAACCATTTAAACAAGTCTACGTGATTACCCCCAATGTACAGACAAGGAAATTGGCAAAATAAGTAAGTGCTGAGGTTTGAACTCAAGTCTTCTGACTGCAAGACCCTGCACATAAATTCACTCTACACTACTTGAAAAGGAAGTGTGTGGTCCCAGATGCTCTCAGATAGGGGGTCACCTTTTAAAATAGATCTTTCAGGATGATTTGTTGCTTGCTAAAAATGGAGTAGAGCAGCAGATATGCTCTAAAGGAAATGAAAAGATCCAGATTCCAGACCTGACTCAGCCACTGACTGAGGGACTGTAGTAGACTGAACAGCGGCCCCCTAAAAACCATGTTCATGTCCTAATTGCTAGAGCCTGTGATTATCACCTCACATAATCACATAATCACTCTTCGTATGGTAGAAGAGTGAATATCACCTTATATGGCAAAAGATATAGTTAAGATTTTGAGAGGAGGAACTTATCCTGGTTTATCCAGGTAAGATCAAAATGTCATCACCAGTGTCATAATGAAATGGGAAAAGTCCTCTTGTTCCCCTTGCAGGGTGTGTGATGGGGGGTGTGGCTCGCTTCTTCAGTGCTCTGATACTTTGGTGTACTAGAAGAATTGGATCACCACGTGGGTTTGGAGAATGAGTGAAATGTTTTATTGAGTGGAAATAGCTCTTAGCAGATGGGGGAGGCAGAAGGGAGATGGTTTTCCCCTAGAGCTGGGCCACTCAGCAGCCCAGGCTCTCCTCCAACTGACCTGGTCAAACTGTGTCATTGCACTAGTCGATGGCCTGCTGGCCTGCTGGTGCTTGTCGGTGTGCTCTCCACATCCTCTTGATGTCTCTGCCTGCTAGGGTCTCAGGGTTTTCATAGGCACAGGATAGGGGCATGGTGGGCCATGGTGGTTTTGGGAAATGCAACATTTAGGCAAGGAAACAGAAATGCCTGTCCTCACCTCGGTCTGTGGGCACAGAGCCCTCGCCAGGGATCACACCCTTCTACCCAGCACTTCCCTGCCCCGGTTCTGTATCTATAAGAAAGAGGGAAATAACATAGACAGAAGAAAGGAGAAGGCAAAGTGAAGACAGAGAGAGATGCAGCTACGAGTCAAGGAATGCCTGCAGTCGAGGGAGGCTGGGAGAGGCGAGGAAGGACCCTTCCTTAGAGCCTCCAGAGGGAGCGTGGCTCTGCCAAAATCACCTTGATTTTGGCCTTCCAGCCTCCAGCACTGTGAGAGAAGAAATATCTTGTTATTGAAGCCCTCCAGTTTGTGGCATTTCGTTACAGCAGTCACAGGAAACTAATACAGAGATTTTGGACACATCATTTATTCCTCCATGAAATAAGCACGTGGGTAAGAGCAATAGTTTTGGCTTGGGCGCTTGGTTGCTGTGCTTGAAATTATCCACCACTGGAGTCACCAAAACTTTACAAAGTTTTGAGGTTTGAGGATGACCGCAAGGTAACCGAAGCAGAACCACTGGGTGTGGGCTCAGAAAACAGAACCTGTAAAGGCTCTCCAGGTGATTCTAATGGTGCCTGGGGGCAGGCCCCTGGTTTCTGTGTCTAGGCCCTTGAAGCTCTGATAGTCTGTGATTCTCACTAAACAGAACTCAGGATTCCCTGTTGTCCCCTTCTTCCAAAGCTTCAAGAAACAGTTTGAACTTTTGTGGGCAAGGAGACAGCCAGGACTTTCCAGAATAGAAGCGGATGGCAAGGGATTCCTCCTAGGACCACAGAGGCGAATGGAGAATTTAGGGAGAGAGGGAAGAGAACAGCAGGGCAGCGGGTGGAAATGAGAACTCCTGGGAGGTCTGGGGAGCCTTCAATAACATTGGAGCGGACTGCGGACAAGGGAGAGGGCTGCGGGGCCAGGGGAGGCACCTGTGAAAATAGCAAATACTTGAGCCAGAGACCATACACATCCTGCCCTGGCTCCTGCAGGTTTCCCGCAGAGGCAAGGATCACAGGGCCAGGGTGATGTGTCTCCCACGATGTCAGCGTCCCCGAGGACCCATCAGGAATTTGACAGGGGAACCCACTTGGGGCTGCAGTGACATCTGAGGAAGGAATATGAGAGGGATAGAGGGGCTGAGAGCCAGATCATCATTCCCAAAGATATGGCTTTAACCTCTGCCCCCTCCTGCCCTCCAGCTCTGGGAGACCCCGGCAAGCCAAGAACCTTCTCCAAAAGGGAGGGAGCGGGGTGTGCGGGTAGGGGGAGAGCCTCTGCCGGGCGCCATCATCTCTCCTCCACCACACAGCTGACAGACACTTGAGAACTTTCCTTCCCAAGCCCGTATCCTGCTGGTTCAGGGCAAAGTGTGCAGCTTTCCCACCAGGATCAGTGAGGAAATGGCCTGGTTTGGACTCAAACAGACTGATTTGTTTTCCCAACAAGGCCTCTGCTCAGTTCAGGGAACCCCAGTGATGCCCGTTTTTCCAGGGTGCCTCTCCCACCCGCCTCCCTCTCCCCTCCCTGAGAACACATCACCTAGTGTCTGTAAGGCTTCTGCTTCTTGTTTGACGTCCCTTATTTACAAAGCAAACAGAATGTTCCTTTTAACACACATCATGCTAAGTTTATTAATGCAGAAAACAATCCCAGGGGGCCGACCCAGGGGACCCTTGAAACCTGCCAGCACAAACTCTTCAAACGCTCAGCCCGTCAGATCCTCCAGGACAATATTTCACACAATGGAGTAAAAATAATATTTTTCTTTGGACCTTTCCAGCCGCTTTTGTGGCGAGCAGACAGAAATTATTTTCTTACTCTGCTCCCAGAGCAGAAATCTGGACGAAGCTGCGTTTATTTGTTTAACACAATGATTTCATCCTAAATGTCTCGACAGCAAATAGTTGGTGGTTTAATAAAGGGCCTTTGAAAGGAGGCTGGAGCTGGGGAAATGTGAGGCATGTGGCTCGCAGGGGCCAAGCAGGTCGTGGGCTGCTGAGACTGGGTGCCCCCTCCGCCTGCCTGGGAGCCCTGGGGGTCGTGGCATGTTATTGCTCCCTGATCAGAACAATTTGTGCCACTTCCATCCTGGAAAAGGAAGGAGACTGACCTTTTGGTCATGAATCCCAGACCTTCCCCAAGACCAGCCCTGCCAAATACAGACAGACATAACCCAAAAGCAGATACTTGAACCTGCGTGAAGAAAATAGGCCTTTTGTACTTATATCTGCCTTCCCATGATTAAAAATTATGTCCTGTGTCAGCCAAATGTTGGCTGCTGTTCTGGTGCCAGCCCAGAGTTCTGCAGCCAGGGCAGTGATTAGGAGAAGGGAGAGGGATCTGAGCCAGCTGAGGCCTGATTTCCCAGTGAGCAGAACCTACCCAACCAGGGCCAAAGCCCCCAAGCTTTCCAACCTGCAGTTAGACGTGTCAACAAAAAACTCAAAAAACTCATTTGCGTTTCACTTCTTTTCTTTGGGAAGAATTGTAAGGGGCAGTGAAATGGAACAAGCAGAACACAGAGGAAAAGAACCAAAAGAAGTTCATGAGTGACGTAACAACTGCCCAGGTGGCCCCGATTGCAGCCCCATCATTTTATAGCACAGAAGAGAGCCCCAGAGAGGGGCAGTGATGTCTGAGAGCACACAGCTATTAGAAGAAGAGCCGTTGCTGGAACCAGGCATCTAACTTCCAGGGTTGAAGGGGAAAGGGCCTAATCTAGCCTTACAGCTGACAAAACCAAAAAGCTGAATTATGGGTCTCATTTTTTCCAACTGGGACTTGGTTCAAGGTGATTGAATGTGATTCAGTTCCTGGTGATTTGGGTTCTTGGAACAATTGATTCAGATCTTAATCAATTCCTGGCTAGAACAGTGAAGAATAGAATATGTTTACACACACGTGCACGCGCACACGTGCGCAGTTATATTTCCAATTATTCACTTATTCATTGAAGAGTGTATACAAAATGCATGTATATTTAAAAGATAATTAAAATGACTTATAATAATAATATATTACTGGTAACTTATTGATATATCTCTGCTCAGTCTTCTCATTGCTTCTATATGTTTTTATTATATATGTATTTTTTTTTTTTTACAAAATTAAGATCTCAACTGCTTTATTTTTAAAATTACGTAATTTGTGTTTAAGCATTTTCCATATCATTAACAGACTTTCTGAAGCATGACCTTTGAAATGCTACTTGGTATTTCATCATATGATGTGACCGTCATAATTCTTTTCCCCATTACCCTAAAGCTGGTCATAGGACAGAATGTCTTTGAGTAGGTCTTGAAGAGCAGTCCCTGAAAGACTGTTGGGCTGTGTGGGAGGTGGCCTTTACATTCTTGCAGAAATTTTTTTTTTTTTTTTTCTTTTTTTTTTTTTTTTTTTTTTTTTTTT
>NC_045437.1:47440632-47513907 GCF_002776525.5 Piliocolobus tephrosceles
TTTATTATACTTTAAGTTCTAGGGTACATGTGCATAACGTGCAGGTTACATATGTATACATGTGCCATGTTGGTGTGCTGCACCCATCAACTCGTCAGCACCCATCAATTCATCATTTATATCAGGTATAACTCCCCAATGCAATCCCTCCCCCCTCCCCCCTCCCCATGATAGGCCCCAGTGTGTGATGTTCCCCTTCCCGAATCCAAGTGAGCTCATTGTTCAGTTCCCACCTATGAGTGAGAACATGCGGTGTTTGGTTTTCTCTTCTTGTGATAATTTGCTAAGAATGATGGTTTCCAGCTGCATCCATGTCTCTACAAAGGACGCAAACTCATCCTTTTTTATGGCTGCATAGTATTCCATGGTGTATATGTGCCACATTTTCTTAATCCAGTCTGTCACTGATGGACATTTCTCAAAAGAAGACATTCATACAGCCAACAGACACATGAAAAAATGCTCATCATCACTGGCCATCAGAGAAATGCAAATCAAAACCACAATGAGATACCATCTCACACCAGTTAGAATGGCAATCATTAAAAAATCAGGAAACAACAGGTGTTGGAGAGGATGTGGAGAAATAGGAACACTTTTACACTGTTGGTGGGATTGTAAACTAGTTCAACCATTATGGAAAACAGTATGGCGATTCCTCAAGGACCTAGAACTAGATGTACCATATGACCCAGCCATCCCACTACTGGGTATATACCCAAAGGATTATAAATTATGCTACTACAAAGACACATGCACACGTATGTTTATTGCGGCACTATTCACAATAGCAAAGACTTGGATTCTTGCAGAAATTTAAATCTCTTTCCTCCACCTCTGAGTGGCTTCAGATTGTTTTCAAATGTAGCTGCCTGACTCACTCCCAGCTCTGTTTTATGTCTTTCATTTCTTCTTTTTTCTACTTTTTTCCTAGACCCTAAACAGGCAGGTTCCTTACATTTGCATATTTTATAACCTCAAAGAGTTTTTATAGAAGTGCACTCATTTAATCTTCATAAAAACCCTACAACATGGGTAAGGCAGAATGATCCCAATTTTATATGAAGGAAAAATGAAGCAGGCAAAAAAAAAAAAAAAAAAAAAGGAAAAAAGAACGATCCCAATTTTATATTCAATGAATGTATTTTGAGTGCCAACTATTTGCACTTTGGTAGTCACTAAAGGAGGGGCATAAGTAAGTCCATCCTTATCTCAAGGCATTTTCAGTCTAGTGGGGGCACTTTTAAGGAATTCAGTAGATGATGGCTATTATTGTTTTTGGCTGAAATGACTCACCTTCTGTCAGGTGGTTAGTGAGTGGCTCAGGAAAATGAACCAGTACATCCTCTGCTTTTTGTACTCTATTTGCTACACTACGTGACTGTTAGTCAAGGGTAGGTCCAGAATACAGGGGGATGGTCAGGGTAGGTGGATGATGGGGAACCTTTAGAATTCCCTCTTCTCCTTCATCTCAAGCTCCAGTGAAAAGACTTCACACTTGAGACACTAAATTCTCCTGAGAGGAGCCAGTCCATGGATTGATGCTTTCTTTGTGCTGGAGGGAGAGATGATAGTATTTATCTTTTGATGAACAAACAGTTGTTTGGGATTTAGCTACTTCTACATCTGTGAAAGGATAAAAAAGGAGAAAGGAAATAAAAATCATTAATCATCTCCCATGTACTAGTCTCTGTACGAGGTGCTTTACATGCATTATTTCATTTAAATTGGAACTCACAAGAGGCCTGTTTTATTCATCATTATATTACTTTGGACCTAGTGCAATGTTTGCCACATAATAAGCATTGAATAAATGCTGAACTAACAAATGAATGCTCATTTTACAGATAAGAAAATTGAGGTCTGAGAAGTTAGGCAACCAGTACTAGGTTACATAGCTAGTAAGTAATGGAACTGGGATTCAAACCCAGTCTGCCTGGCTCTAGAATTGGCTTTTCCCATCACTGCACCCTTGGTAAGCTGTGTACATGCTTCAGGCTTTGGATGGACTGTTCAGTTATTATGGATGTGGTGAAAATCCAATTCATCGTGCATGGACTACCTTTGGGCTCATTGTTTCCTCTTTCTACAGTCCTAGTATTTTGCTATGAAGACAGCATTTACCGTTGTATTTTTGCTGGTTGACTGTCCTCCTCTAAGCACTGGACACATCTTTCTTATGTTATCAATTGCACTGGGGCTCTGGATCCTTTAGAGTGGAGAGTATGTTGTTTTCAGCACTGCAAGAGATATTTTTACATTCTTTTCAGAATGTGAAGAACTCTGGACTGAGCATGGTGGCTCATGCCTGTAATCCCAGCACTTTGGGAGGCTGAGGCAGTGCTTGAGGTCAGGAGTTCAAGACCAGCCTGGCCAGCATGATGAAATTCACCTCTACTAAAAATACAAAAATTAGCTGGGCATGGTGGCATGCACCTGTAGTCCAGCTACTCAGGAGACTGAAGGAGGAGAATCGCTTGAACCTGGGAGGCGGAGGTTGCAGTGAGCTGAGATCACACCACTACACTCCAGCCTGGGCCACAGAGAGAGGCTCTGTCTCAAAAAAAAAAAAAAAAAAGAAAGAAAGAAAGAAAGAAATGTGAAGAACTCTGGTCTCCCTCTTTAGAAGCTAAGGCAAAGAATAAAGTTAGGTTTTGCAAATGTTCCCTCAAGATGTGCTTCAGTCGCATTATTAGAGACCCGTTATGCAGGGATAAGAGGGCAGCTAAAGGAGCTGCCTCTTTAAATCTTAGAATACCAGTGTTCTCATTTGGCTTGACTTCTTAGTCCTTGCCAGGGAGCTAATTGTTATATCTTGAAGGAAAATCTCTTGCTAGCAAGACTACCTGCTTAGTGTGTATATCTTTAAGCCCATTGTATAGACTGCTGCATAGATGCCTAAGGGGAATTTAGAATCCAGGTGCTTATGTTTCATGCATTTCCCATGTCTAACATTACATAAGATTTGGAAAACACAATTTTATGAAATAAAATCAGAGCCAACTACTCTGAGGCTGAACACCATTTAACGTTATTCTTTCTGAATAGTGAGATTTTTGCTGATAATAAACACATTGACATAAGAAAACAAAGATCTCTGATGGGTTATAGGTACTCTCTGGGAATATCTAGTTGATACTGAAAGGCTGTGTCAGGACTGTGTGGGAAAGAAAATTGAAAAGTGTCAAGGAGAGTTGCTTTCAGCTCTGGTGGAGAACACTTTGAGTTGCTTTTTTATTCCCTTACCCCTACCCTGTCCCAAGACTCACGCCCATTGCTTAAGTACACAGTGTGCTTGCACCAAATCAACACCAGCAAAGTATTTTCTGGACTGTTCCAGTGTGATTTGTCTTCATCCCCCAAGTGTGAGTCTCACCCAAGCAGTCTCTGGGTGTTTTTTGTAAAAGAGGGAGGGGTTTTCCAAAATAGAAGGTTTTGTTTTGCAATTTACATAAAGTAACAGGATCCTTTCTGGAAAAGGATTCTGTTTTGAATCCCAGAACATAACCTGACACTCCCAATCATCACTTTCACTTTATAAAACTTAGACTGTATCTTGCGGGCTCATTATCTGTCCATTTCTAGCCTGAACCAAATCTAAGCCATTCCATGGGGAGATGACCTAAGGAACATTTTTCTGCCCAACTTTTGAGACTTGCAGTTTGTATTCCTGACATGTACATATATAAATGATGTAATTGATTTGGGATACTGAGCAGATCATTCAGATATAGTGCCTGGCCTAGAATAACTTACCTTTTGGTTCAAAGCAACCACGCAACAGAGTTCTTCTAAAATCTCAAAGTGCTACTAAACGTAATAAAGACTTCTTTACTTATCATCAAATCACTTCAAGCTCAGGAATGACTTTTAATATCCTTTTTATGACATGTCATGTCTATTACAAGTCCAAAGGAGTTCCCCAAACCAAACAATAACATTGAGTGAAAACTTATATAAAGTCTTTCTCTATTAGAAAAGTTAGTTTTGGCTCCTGAACATCAGCTTTTATGGGTTCTTATAAAGTGATAGCTATTTCTTAGCAGTAGGATTTTCCAAGCCTTGCAATGAAATTCTTAGTTATACCTGTATTTAAAATGCGGAATGAGTAACTTTGTCTTCCAGGAAGATGTAGTTGACATACTTGTCGCTATTCCTGCCACTAAATACAACTAGAATCCCTGGGCATTATATATGAAACTAGCAGAAGAAAACTCTAAAAGATGGAGAAATGTAGGCAGACCAGCTACAGACACGATGACCCAAGGAATGACATGGAGGTGAGTTCCCTGGATTTTCTTTTTGCCTCATGTATGCTAGATTTGAAGCTGAGAAAGGTAGCAACCCAGAAATGCCTGTGGATGCAGACACTAAAAGCCCCAAGGAAGCTTGCTGTCTCTAGCCAAAGGACAAGGAAAGGTGCAGCTTGGCAAAACAAAAGACTTACATAATAACCGTTCTATTCCAAGTAAATACCACAGAAAAACTGTGACCTTACCCTACATGCCAGCAAAGCCTAGACTCCCGCCATCACAATGTTGTAATGAGGCAGCCTAAGCCTCTGCCATGATGGAATCAGAGAAGGCCACATAAGGAGCCAAGACTTTTATCTCCACCTCATTGATAATGAGATCCTGCCTGTCCCTGCAATGTCAGTGGAAACCATATGAAGAGCCTAAGCTTTTACTGTCACTGAGCAGTAACAAGGCAACCCTCCTCTTCCCCACTGGGATAGTGTCAGAGAAGGTTTAGTGGAGAGTTAGGATTTTCACAATTGCATAATGATAACAAGGGCACCTCCACCTCAATATCAGTGGAAGCCACATGGGGACCCAGAATCCACATCCCACCCAACAGAAACAGAGTCCCCCTCCCCCCTACCCAGATATTGACTGAGGACGAGAGGGGAACCTGGACTTCTACCTCTACCTATTTGTGACAAGATGGCACCCCACCTCCTTTTCCTTCTGGAGTAACATAAAAATAAAAGCCAGCTAAAACAGAAGGTTAAAGTAAGACCCCCAGAGTCTCATAATTCAGTACAAAAATGAGGTTTCAATTGAAAATTATTTGTCACACAAGAACCAGAAAGATCTCAAACTGAATGAAGAAAGACAAGGAATAATGGTAACACTGAGATGACAAAGATGCTAAGTTAATCTGACAATAATTTAAAGTTGTTATGATAAAAATACTTCAATAAGCAACTAATAAAACCCTTGGAATAAATTAAAAATAGAAAATAAAGAGACCCAGCAAAGAAATAGAAAGTCTCAGCAAAGAAATGGAAGATCTAAAGAAAACCAAATGGGAATTTTAGAATGGAAAAAATGTAATAACCAAAATAAAAGGCTCAGTTCATAGGCTCATCAATAGAATAGAGGATAGAGGAAAAAATCAGTGAACTGGAATATAGAAAAATAGAGGTTGCTCACTCAGAACAACAGAGAGAAAATAGACTGAAAAAAGAAAGAATATAGCCTCAGATACTTGTGGGACTATAACAAAGAATCTAACATTCGTTCATCAGAGTGCCAGAAGGAGAGGAGTAAAAAGGGCTGAAAAAGTACTTGATAAATAACAGCTGAAAACTTCCCAAATTTGACAGGAGAAAGAAGTTTACAGAATCAAGAAGCTGAGAAAATCTGAAAAGGGAAAACCCAAAGAAATCCATGCTGAGACACATAATAATTAAACTTCTGAAAACTGAAGACACATAACAATATTGAAAAAATGACACCTCACCTATAATGGGAAAATAGAATGTCAGTGGATTTCTCATGAGAAACCATCAAGGTTAGAATGAAATGACATGATATTTTTCAAGTGCTGAAAAGAAAGAACTGCCAACCCAGAATCTTATAACCAGTGAAAATATCCTTCAGGAATGAAGGAGAACTCCAGACATTCTCAGATGAAGAAAAACTAAGAGAATTTGTCACCAGTAGACCTACCCTAAAAGAATGACTAAAGGAAATTCTCTAAACAGAAAGCAAAAATGAAAGAAGGAAACTTAGAACATAGGAAGGAATAGAAAACATGATAAGTAAGCATATGGGTAAATACAATAAGCTTTCTTTCTCTTGTAAGTTTTTGGAATTATGTTTGGTAGTTGGAGCAAAAATTACAACATTGTCTAATACGGTTCTAAATTATGCAGTGGGAATATTTGAGATAATTACATTATAAATAGGGAGGGTAACGGGTCCTCATTAAACATCTACTGAATAAATAGGAACACAGTCTTGATAAGAAAAAAATTAAAATCTTAAGAGTTTGACCAGGAGTGTGTTTAGTATAGTGATTTTCACAATGATACAGATTCTTCAGTATCACTGGCAACAGGTGGGCATCTGGCCTCTGCTCAAACACTTGCATAAATTCCACTACTTCAAGATATTTCAGTGTATTGCTGTATTATCCCCAATTGCTGAAAATTGGGGATATTGAGCTGGTCTGTTTTTCTGTAACTTTTACCCTATGGTCCTAAATCTGCTCCCTGGGATAGTATATTACTTATCTATGTTGCTTAACGAATTGCCGCAAACATAGTGATATAAAACAACCATAACACACTTATTATCTCTCACAGTTTCTGTGGTTCAGGAAGTCAGGAGAAGCTTAGCTGTGTTATTCTGCTTTGGGATTTCTCATGAGGTTGCAGTCAAGATGGCCAGGGCTGCAGTCATCTGAAGGTTTTGGACGGAACTGGAAGATCTTCTTTCAAGGTGGCTCACTCACTTAATTAGAAAGTTGTTGCTGGCTGTTGGTAGGAGACTTCAGTTCATCTCCACATGGGGCTTTTCTACGGGCTTCTTCTTTTTTTTTTTTTTTTTTGAGACGGAGTCTGGCTCTGTCGCCCAGGCTGGAGTGCAGTGGCCGGATCTCAGCTCACTGCAAGCTCCGCCTCCCGGGTTTAGGCCATTCTCCTGCCTCAGCCTCCGGAGTAGCTGGGACTACAGGCGCCCGCCACCTCGCCCGGCCAGTTTTTTGTATTTTTTAGTAGAGACGGGGTTTCACCATGTTAGCCAGGATGGTCTCGATCTCCTGACCTCGTGATCCGCCCGTCTCGGCCTCCCAAAGTGCTGGGATTACAGGCTTGAGCCACCGCGCCCGGCCCTACAGGCTTCTTTAGTATCTAGAATGTGGTAGCTGGCTTCCCACCAGTGATATCGAAGACAGAAAGGAAGGCATAAGAGGCAATGTCTTGACCCAGCATTGGAAATTACAAACCATTACTTCCGCGACATTTTATTCATTTAAATGATTCACCAAATCCAGCCCAAATCCAAGGGGAGGGGAATTAACTTTCACCTTTTGAAAGGAAGAGTGCCAAATGATTTACAAAAATATTTTTCCACTACACGATTTTTTTTAAATTAACTCATCAATTTTCTCTATTTTCATGCGAACGCTCAATAAATTCGGTATTGATGGAACGTACCTCAAAATAATAAGAGCTATTTATGACAAACCCACAGCCAATATCGTACTGAATGGGCAAAAACTGGAAAAATTCCCTTTGAAAACCAGCACAAGACAACGATGCCCTCTCTCACCACTCCTATTCAACATAGTGTTGGAAGTTCTGGCCAGGGCAACCAGGCAAGAGAAAGAAATAAAGGGTATTCAGTTAGGGAAACAGGAAGTCAAATAGTCCCTGTTTGCAGATGACATGATTGTATATTTAGAAAACCCCATTGTCTCAGCCCAAAATCTCCTTAAGCTGATAAGCAACTTCAGCAAAGTCTCAGGATACAAAATTAATGTGCAAAAATCACAAGCATTCTTATACACCAGTAACAGACAAATAGAGAGCCAAATCATGAATGAACTTCCATTCACAATTGCTTCAGAGAGAATAAAATACCTAGGAATCCAACTTACAAGGGATGTAAAGGACCTCTTCAAGGAGAACTTCTCTTCTCTTTTTTCTTCAGTAACTCATATTAGGTGAATGTTGGACCTTCTCAATTGATACTTCATTTGGATCTCTTATTTTTCTTATATTTTCTGTTTTAAAATAGTGTGCCCTAAATGCTGAGAAAATGTTCAAATTCCTGTCTTCCATTTACTACTTTTTGTTGTTAAACATGTTTTTAATATACAAGAACTCTTGCTACGGTTCTGTTTGCTTTTTCTTTCATAGCAACCTGTTCTTATCTTGTGGTTATAATAACTTGTCAAGTTTCTCAATGCATAGGATTATGCAATTTTTAAGATTCTATTTTATTTCCTTTATTATATCTGTTTCTTCTGTTGTAGATTATTCTCTCTGTCCCTTTTTCTCCTATTTTGTGCTGTTGATTTTTCCCAAATATCTGTTGATTATTGATGGCCCATTCATATTTCAGAGTGAATAACTTGGTTAATAACATAAAATTTCACTGGTTTATAGTTTATAGAACTGGAAAGTGAGATTTGCCTATCTCCATGATTTTGGCAATTCATATATTATCTGTGATTCATCAAAGATTGCCAACAATCTCACCTGCAAACTGTAACCCAAAGTAAGGAAGAGGTTCAGAATAATGAAAAGATATTTTTAAAAGGATAGTAAGCAAAAGGATATGCTTAGGAAGAGGTGGTGGGAGTACAGCCTTATCTCTGATATGTAAGTTCTTTATTTCTATTGATTAGTACAGGAGCACAGTAACTCACAGGTATGGTGGGCTGTTTGTAAATATTTATTGAATTGAATTACTTTTTCTCAATTCTTTCTTCCTGTTAAGTAAGCAATCATTAAAGAACATCCACATGTACTTTTAAATAATTTTAAGTGTTGGATTATATGAATCTGTTTAGTGTGTGTGTGATTTGAGATAGCAATTACTCCATGCCAGGCATTGTTCTAAGAACCTTACATAACTAGTAAGTCATGGTAACAACCCTATGAGGTAGTGTGGCAGATATTACTGGTGGCCTATCGATATTCCTTCTCACTGTGTCCTGCACTGCAGACTATTACAGTGGGTACCTGAAGTTCTCTTTGCCTGAAGAGCTTCTTTTTTTTTTCTTTTTATTTCTTTTTTTTTTTTTTTTTCCAGCTGCGGGAGCACCCTCAGCCTAGATGCAGGACACTGTGGGTGTTGAGGGTTAGGATCCTCAGAAACAGCCCTCCACCAATGACATGTGGGGATTAGGAGGATAAGTACCCCTGCTTCCTTGCCCCTCAGTTGGCATACCTGGGGTATGTTCTACACACCCTCCCAGATGGAGTTCCTCAGTGTAAAGAACCTCCAGTTGCTCTTTACTGGCTTCCTTCCTTTCCCCGTTTCACTTCCCTATTCCCCTACCAGTGTTTCCTAGGCGCACCTTCCAAACAAACTCTTTGCTCGCAAGTCCTTGTCTCACAACTTCTGTAGGCATCCACACCAAGAGCAGTTGGAAATATTACTGTCCCATTTTGCAGATGTGGAAACTGTGGCATTGACAGATGCTTACTTGATGATGGTTAGTTAGTAAAAATTAGCAGGAGTTCGTAAGTGGCAGAGCCAGGCTTCTAAGCCCATGCTCTTAACCACCACATTATAATGATCGAATACTTCTGAGTACTAACTATGTGCCAGGCACCATGCAAGGTGCTTAATACAATTTATTTTATAGATCATAAAACATGCTCATATAAGTTACATGACTTGTCCTAGGTCATAAGGTACTAAGTGGCAAAGCAAGAATTTAAACTCAGATTCGAGGCCTTTGCCATTCTGCCAGAGCTAGATGGCTCTCCAGTGGAAGAAAGCAGGATCCAGGGCTCTTAGTCGAAGGTCCAAGGGGACACAATTTATAGTTCCCCAAAATGGGCTGCATTCCGTGTCCCAAGTCTTTGTGTTTGTTTTCTGGCATGTGGTTTGTGAATCTGTGAGTCAGCTTAGATCAGAGTCACCAGGCTATGTGACTCAAGAAATGCTTTCTAGTCCTTCCTTTCCTTTGCTCAGGTACATTTCTAGATGCTGGTTTTCTCTCGAGTAATAGACAGAGAAAGGGGTAAATGAGGTAGGGTTGCCAGCGATGACTAGGCATTTTCTCTGTGCTAGGGGCTTTGCTTAAGTTATATCATTTAATCCTCTTAGAAATTTCTTAATGGAAATGCCCTTTTTCTCCTTTTAAAGACCAAGAAATAAAGAGAGGTTAAAATATTTGCCCAAAGAATTTACCTAAGTGTAAGTATTCAAAACCCAAGTCTCTTGGACTCTAAAGCAATCCTTTTTCCACTGAGCCAGTAGAGGATCTGAAGAGGTAAGGAGAAGGTTGAAAATTACCAACAACTTCTAGGGCACTGCTTGTCTAGCAGCTGCTGAGAAGTGCCAGGCAATCTCTGATTACAGTGCTTCTAGCATAATATCACGGTTTTGTGCTCAAATCACAATTAATGCCCACTGTAGAGGCCAATCTGTCATTGGAAGGACAGACCCAGTAAATAAGTCTGTACACAAAGATCATTACAATCTTTCATACGTTTCTCTTCACACTGATAAGCATTCTCCAGGTGTTGGGCTCTGTGCTGACCATTATAAGATGAGGATTAGAGAACAGAAAACTTTGTTCCTACTTAGGAGGAGCCTAATACATGGATTGGAAAAATGGACCACATACAGATGAGGTTGTTGGATACATGGATGACACTTATATATAAGCTATAGCATGTGAGGGGACCAGGAAATGACTGGGTTGGTTGTGAATTCTGAGCCCTTTTCTGTATACTTTTGACTAACCTGTCATGCCCAATTTGAGATCCCACAACTTGAAAAAATGGGAAAGGAGACAGAACAAATATGTGATATGAATTGCTCCAAGACATTCAAATTGCAAGAAATGTCACTTTTTTTACATAAAAATAAAGCTGGTACATACATCCACTTTCCTAGGTATTGGGAATTCCAGGATCACTCACTGGGGTCTGCATCCCCTCTTTTGTAAGGAACCTTGGATGTGCTGGGCACCAGGCCTCTGTTCTCATCTACCTGTCACCACCGTCCATTTGAAAGAAGGTGGGTCCCTTAGTATCGTCTTCTCTCTGTGCCAGGCTTGGTTTTGGGGGCTGTCATTCAGGGTCCTAGAGTCACAGGGCAGGCATCCTGATTCTGCCACCTTGAGGTCCCTGTGTACATGGGCTCAGGCATCAGCTACTCCTGGAATGCTGTTTGCCCAGACCTTCCAAGTCTTGGGGAACCATCTCTCCAAGGCTAAGGACAGCCCTCTCATCTTAACCTCAAACTCATATCCCCTGTCCATCAGCCAGCTTCCCTCCCTGGGCCTTTATCTTTGGAACCAAAGGCCTAACTATGGGATATCTCCCAGGCATTCTCTGAGCCCCTTTACACAAAACAAAACACAGAGGAGTTGTTTACCATCCTCCCCAACACACACACACACACACACACACACAGAGAGAGAGAGAGAGAGAGAGAGAGTAAGCAACAAAGGCTAACACCTTTGGAAATTGAAAGGCTACCCCTCCTCCATGTATAAAGGGCTTTTGCAAACCAGTGTATTGCATTGGCGAAGAGCACGGACTGCTTCAATTCATGCTTCAGCTCTGCCATTCATTAGCTGACTAACCTCAAGCAAATTGCTTGGCTTCTCTGTTTTCTGATGCATAAACTAGGGAATAACTATATCACAGGATATTGAGTTAAGGCTGGTTAAGCATTTAGCACAGTGTTTAACAAGCACCCATAGAGCAGAAGCACTAGGAAGACTCATTATGCCTCATCCCAGTTACGCTCTGGATGTGGCAAAGCCCCCTCCTGAAGTTCAGGCAAGATGGAGGAAGGGCTTCCGAGCATTATCGAGGCATCTCAAGCAAAACCCATCTTTTATGGGCTGATTTGTGTTCCCCACCCCATTCATATGTGAAGCCCTAACCCTCAGTCCTTGAGAATGTCACTGTATTTGAAGATCGAGGACCTTTAAAGAGGTGATGAAATTAAAATGAGGCTGTTAGGGTGGGTCTAATTGTATCTAATTAATGTCCTTATAAGAAGGAGAGATTAGGACACAAAGAGACAACAGGGGCACACGTGCACAGAAGGACAATGACCCTGTGGAGAGGCAGCAAGAACGTGGCCATCTGCAAACCAAGGAGAGAGGCCTGGAACAGATTTTTCTCATGACCGTCTGAGGAAACCAACCCTGCCAACACTTTGATCTTGGACTTTCAGCCTCTTGAAATGTGAGAAAATAAATGTCTGTTGTTTAAACCACCCACTGTATGGTATTTTGTCATGGCAGCCCTAGCAAACCAACCATGCCAGAGATAAGGTACCATTAATACTTCCCAAGTGCATCATTGCCCATCCTTGACCCTCACTTGGGAGGAGGGTTCCCACTGGCTTCAGGAATTGAGAATTTGTGATGCACAGCATAAGCCACCCTTCTGTTTTAATCATTAGCGTTTCACAGCACCAACAAGCTGGAAATGTTAGCACCAGAACATCAGACTTGGGATCAGAAACTCCTAGAAAGTACTTACATGAAGGATATAGTGCTATCTTCTGCAGGAGGCAAAAATGATTCTTATGGAAATTGAATCAAATGTTTGCAAATTGACGACGTGTGGACAACATGCAGATAACTCTTCCCCATCGCCACAATTTGTTTCTTGTTTGTATGTTTGTTTTTCCATCACTTAAGCGCTATAAGCCCAGTGCCTATGGCTTTTCAAGGGCCTACAAATTGTTTCAGAATGACAAATTAAATTGATTTCAAAATAAGAAAACAAAATGGTCAAAACGAAATAAAAAATAATTTCAAAAACAAAGTTATAAACGCTTTTCAAAATGTTTTCCGCATTTTTGGTTAAAACAGATGCCGGAGCATGTTGATACAATTGACATCATGTGGGTGGTGCTTGTAAAAGTTAGATTCCTTAGGACCTGAGAAGAACTTCAGCTGGTGCTGCTCTCTACCCATCCTCCAGAAACTCACACCAGTGAGTTTAGCAAGGAACAGTCACATAGAGCAGAGTCAGTGCTGCAGAATGGGGGTGAGGGAGAAATGGGGGCTCCCAGTGAAAGCAGATATGCCACAGAGGGAGGGGATTGAGTCCAGCTTAAACCTGGATGCAAATCAAAATTCTGCTCCTGTGTGACCCTGGGCTACTTGCTTAACCTCTCTGAACCTTGATTTTGTCACTGGCACAAAAGGGGATAAGAATGCCTACTTCATAGCATTTTCCTGAGGATTAAAGAGAGGAAGAATGTAATGTGAAGGAGAGGAAGAATGTAATGTGAAGGAGAGGAAGAATGTAACCTGAAGGAGAGGGAGCTCTGTGCCTGGGAAATAGTAAGGGTTCAACAAATACTAGCTATTGTAATCATGGCGTTAGGCAGACTCTCACAGGGGAGGGAGAGGGAAGGCTTTTGCTCACTGAGCTTTTTTTGGAACTTGAGCCACATAGAAAATGTTGAGTGAGTAGATGTTGACTGGATGAGCGCTCCTTCAGGACAGAAAAAACAGCAGTGCAGAGGTTACGGGTATTGCTGGAACAGAATTTCCAAGTTAGGACTGGGAGGCCAGGAGGTGGGGTCAGGCCTGGAGGATGCCGAGGGACAAAGGATGGTTGGACTCTGGAGAATGCCCTGCACCGAAATTGCTGTGCACAGTCCAGAGGTGGACTAGTGGGTTGTCCATGCCTGGGAGCTCATGCACCTCTCCTGCAGCTCCAGGGAAGGGGGAGCAGAAATTCCCAGCTGGCATCCTAGGAATGCAGGCTGCTTTAGCGTGATAGTTATAGTTTGCAGGTGACGGGGGACAGATAGTATCTACTCTGCCAGGAACTGGCAGATACGGGGCAAAATCCCTGAGAGCTGCAGTCTTCTGACACATGCCAGTGTCCAAAACTTTGTCCAGGACAAAATGGACACAGGCTGTTTCTCTTTTTTTAATTTTTAATTTTTGTGGGTACATAGTAGGTGTATATGTTTTTGGGGTGCATGAGATACTTTGATTCAGGCTTGCAACGTGTAATAATCACATCAGGGTAAACGGGGTATCCATCACGTTAAGCATTTATTATTTCTTTGTGTTACATACACTGCAATTGTACTCTTTTACTTATTTAAGAATGTACAATAAATTTTTGTTGACTGTAATCACCCTGTTATACCATCAAATGCTAAATCTTATTCATTCTATGCAACTGTATTTTTGTACCCATTAACCATTTGCCCCTTCCGCACTTCCCTACCCTGCCCCACTACCCTTCCCAGCCTCTGGCAACCATCATTCCACTCTCTATGTCCATGAGTTCAATTGTTTTAATGTTTAGCTCCCACAAATGAGTGAGAACATGTGAAGTTTGTCTTTCCATGCCTGGCTTATTTCACTTAACAAACATAATGTCCTCCAGTTTCTTCCATGTTGCAAATGACAAGATCTTATTCTTTTTATGGCTGAATTGTGTGTGTGTGTACCACATTTTCTTTATCCATTCGTCTGTTGTGGACACTTAGGTTGCTTCCAAATCTTGGCTATTGTGCAATAAACATGGGAATGCAGTGTCTCTCGATAAGCTTGTGGCAAGGAAAACATCTGCAGGTCACTGGTTTCAGCAGGGGTTGAAAGGTGTTAGGACAACGTGCTTTGTGGAGTAGAAAGAGAAATAATAGAGACAGTCTCTGATCAGCAATCATTCTATTAGGGTGGGAATATTGGAAGCTGGGAGACTTTCTGATTGGTGTTTGAGGATGCTGGGCAGACCTTTGGCAAGGGGGCAAGCGAGCAGTATGGGATGTTTCGTGTTAGGGGTGGACATTTTTCTGTGGCTGGTCATTTCCTGAAATAAGTAGGGGTTGACAGAGTGCTTTTTCTTTTTCTGTCAAACTGTCATGGGGTACAGGGTGGAGGGGCTGTCACAGCATCTGTTTCTCAGCAGAGCTCTAGACCAGAAGGTCCCTTGGCCAGGGAGCTGGAACACTAGTGTTCTAGGCTCGCTAGTCATCAGCTGGATAGACCCCTGGACCTGTTTATTATCTGTACATTGAAGGCACAGGACCACCCAAGAATGTCCAGTTGCCGACCCTTGGGCCAAATCCAACCTGCAACTGTGTTTTCTTTGGGCTACAAATTATTATTAACATTTTTATTTGCATATCTTTAGGAAGGGTGCGCACTCTCCAACCTACAGTCCCTCTGTTCAATACCAGCCCAGTTCCTGCCTTTAGGGAACCTGCTCTGTCGCTGTAGCCATCTGGGTCTGCAGCCTGGGAACTAGATGACATTAGTGCCTTCCTGGCACTGGCCTTATGTGGTCCCATCATTCTCAATGGCACTATCTCACTTCCATGCCTTCCTCAGTCACTAGACACTGCCCTACACAAATAATTTGACAGGCCAGCCTCTTGAGTCAATTATTCCTTTCAGAAAACTCGAGAGAGAAATGATATAATTAACCACCTGAGAGAAAATGAACAGAGCGAGAAGCTATAAGTACCAAGACCCACAATGAAGGGCTGAACCCTGGGGCCCCACTTGACCTTACCCAGCTGAAATGGTCTGACACCTTCCTGGGTGTAGGAGACCCGTGGGGCCAAGCTTGGCTAGGACTTACAGCCATGGCCTTCACACAGCAATGTGAGAAGCAGCCCCCCAGACCCCAGGCTGAGCAGGCCAGGAAGCAACACCCCACACCCCTGTCCCCCAAGTACTCAGGATCAGAATCAACACCCTTGAAGGGTAAATCCTTTCCTCACGCACTTGTGCCCAGGAAGCAGATGTTCTGTTCTTACTCTGGGGTCTGGGCACTGTTGTGTAGTTAAATCCTTCCACCCTATCCTCAAACCACAGACCAGATAAATTGAGTTGAACTGACTTCAAAGCAAACACTGAGCAGAGCCATCTGGGATTCATTCCTGAGCCGGCCGTTTTTCTAGTTATGTAACCAGAGAGATGCAGATAGAAAGACACAGATTGGGAGAACTGGTTTGTTGTTGTTGTTGTTGTTGTTGTTGTTGTTAAACCTCCAAACCTTTGCAGTATTGGGATAATTATGGTTTTCATAGCATTGATTACTTTAAGCTGTCAGTAATTTGAATCCTTTTCAGAGTCAGGACCAACATTTTGCAATTGAATTCTATCTTCCTGCTTCCATCCTGAGTAAAAGAAATAGAATGCGGAGCTCACAGGGTCTTCTTTGGAATGCCACATACTGGGCACTTTGTGGTCACACCTAGAATGCTACAAGGGACACATCTCCTAGGCATCCTCCTGGGTTCATTACACACTTCCTTCCCATGCCATAGTCTCATTCTAGAATGCTCATTAATCTCCTACCTGAAAGAACAAGCAGAAATATGAAATTTTAGATAGGCCAGGGCTTTTGATGTGAATCTTTCATGAATCACCCAAAATACTGTAGTTCAAGGATAAACAGCAAAGGCAAATACTAGATACTTTAAGAAGCTATACTGCCTACATATATGCAATTTTTAAACATTTTATTTTGTGATTTAAAAGTAATACCTCTCCAATGCGAAAATTCTAAAAATTCTGAGGACTATAAAGAAGAAAGAAGAAAATAATTTTCCGAAATTGTTGCCGGGGAGGATTATTCAAACAATAACTGATGCTAATATTTTAACAAATTTCTCCCCAGTTTTTCATTCATGCATATTTACATTTCTAGAACTAAGGCTATATTGCATTTATAATTTTGTATCCTATATAGAACTAAGGCTATATTGCATTTATAATTTTGTATCCTATATTTTTACTTAAACATTTTCTCACATAGTAAAAAGCTTTATGGGGGGGCAGAGCAAGATGGCTGAATAGGAACAGCTCCAGTCTCCAACTCCCAGCGTGAGCAACACAGAAGACAGGTGATTTCTGCATTTTCAACTGAGGTACTGGAGTCATTTCACTAGGGAGTGCCGGACAATTGGTGCTGGTCAGCTGCTGCAGCCCGACCAGCGTGGCATCGCCTCACCTGGGAAGCGCAAGGGGGAAGGGAATCCCTATTCCTAGCCAGGGGAACTGAGACACACAACACCTGGAAAATCGGGTAACTCCCACCCCAATACTGCACTTTAAGCAAACGGGCACACCAGGAGATTATAACCCACACCTGGCTGGGAGAGTCCCACGCCCACGGAGCCTCCCTCATTGCTAGCACAGCAGTCTGCGATCTAACCGCAAGGCAGCAGCGAAGCTGGGGTAGGGGTGCCCGCCATTGCTGAGGCTTAAGTAGGTAAACAAAGCTGCTGGGAAGCTCGAACTGGGTGGAGCTCACAGCAGCTCAAGGAAACCTGCCTGTCTCTGTAGACTCCACCTCTGGTGACAGGGCACAGCTAAACAACAACAACAAAAAAAGCAGCAGAAACCTCTGCAGATGCAAACGACTCTGTCTGACAGCTTTGAAGAGAGCAGTGGATCTCCCAACACGGAGGTTGAGATCTGAGAAGGGACAGACTGCCTGCTCAAGTGGGTCCCTGACCCCTGAGTAGCCTAACTGGGAGACATCCCCCACTAGGGGCAGTCTGACACCCCACACCTCACAGCGTGGAGTACACCCCTGAGAGGAAGCTTCCAAAGTAAGAATCAGACAGGTACACTCGCTGTTCTGCAATATTCTGTCTTCTGCAACCTCTCCTGCTGATACCCAGGCAAACAGGGTCTGGAGTGGACCTCAAGCAATCTCCAACAGACCTACAGCTGAGGGTCCTGACTGTTAGAAGGAAAACTATCAAACAGGAAGGACACCTATACCAAAACCCCATCAGTATGTCACCATCATCAAAGACCAGAGGCAGATAAAACCACAAAGATGGGGAAAAAGCAGGGCAGAAAAGCTGGAAATTCAAAAAATAAGAGCATATCTCCCCCTGCAAAGGAGCGCAGCTCATTGCCAGCAACAGATCAAAGCTGGTCAGAGAATGACTTTGACAAGATGAGAGAAGAAGGCTTCAGTCCATCAAACTTCTCAGAGCTAAAGGAGGAATTACGTACCCAGTACAAAGAAACTAAAAATCTTGAAGAAAGAGTGGAAGAATTGATAGCTAGAATAATTAATGCAGAGAAGGTCATAAACGAAATGACAGAGATGAAAACCATGACATGAGAAAGCTTCAGTAACCGACTCGATCAACTGGAAGAAAGAGTATCAGCGATTGAGGATCAAATGAATGAAATGAAGCAAGAAGAGAAACCAAAAGAAAAAAGAAGAAAAAGAAATGAACAAAGCCTGCAAGAAGTATGGGATTATGTAAAAAGACCAAATCTACATCTGATTGGGGTGCCTGAAAGTGAGGGGGAAAATGGAACCAAGTTGGAAAACACTCTTCAGGATATCATCCAGGAGAACTTCCCCAACCTAGTAGGGCAGGCCAACATTCAAATTCAGGAAATACAGAGAACGCCACAAAGATACCCCTCGAGAAGAGCAACTCCAACACACATAATTGCCAGATTCACCAAAGTTGAAATGAAGGAAAAAATCTTAAGGGCAGCCAGAGAGAAAGGTCGGGTTACCCACAAAGGGAAGCCCATCAGACTAACAGCAGGTCTCTTGGCAGAAACTCTACAAGCCAGAAGAGAGTGGGGGCCAATATTCAACATTCTTAAAGAAAAGAATTTTAAACCCAGAATTTCATATCCAGCCAAACTAAGTTTCATAAGTGAAGGAGAAATAAAATCCTTTACAGATAAGCAAATGTTTAGAGATTTTGTCACCACCAGGCCAGCCTTACAAGAGACCCTGAAGGAAGCCCTAAACATGGAAAGGAACAACCGGTACCAGCCATTGCAAAAACATGCCAAAATGTAAAGACCATCGAGGCTAGGAAGAAACTGCATCAAATAACAAGCAAAATAACCAGCTAATATCATAATGGCAGGATCAAGTTCACACATAACAATATTAACCTTAAATGTACATGGACTAAATGCTCCAATTAAAAGACACAGACTGGCAAACTGGATAAACAGTCAAGACCCATCAGTGTGCTGTATTCAGGAGACCCATCTCACATGCAGAGACATACATAGGCTCAAAATAAAGGGATGGAGGAAGATCTACCAAGCAAATGAAGAACAAAAAAAAGCAGGGGTTGCAATACTAGTCTCTGATAAAACAGACTTTAAACCATCAAAGATCAAAAGAGACAAAGAAGGCCATTACATAATGGTAAAGGGACAAATTCAACAGGAAGAGCTAACTATCCTAAATATATATGCACCCAATACAGGAGCACCCAGATTCATAAAGCAAGTCCTTAGAGACTTATAAAGAGACTTAGACTCCCATACAATAATAATGGGAGACTTCAACACTCCACTGTCAACATTAGACAGATCAACGAGACAGAAAGTTAACAAGGATATCCAGGAATTGAACTCATCTCTGCACCAAGCGGACCTAATAGACATCTATAGAACTCTCCACCCCAAATCAACAGAATATACATTCTTCTCAGGATCACATCGCACTTATTCCAAAATTGACCACATAATTGGAAGTAAAGCACTCCTCAGCAAATGTAAAAGAACAGAAATTATAACAAACTGTCTCTCAGACCACAGTGCAATTAAACTAGAACTCAGGACTAAGAAACTCAATCAAAACCGCTCAACTACATGGAAACTGAACAACCTGCTCCTGAATGACTACTGGGTACATAACGAAATGAAGGCAGAAATAAAGATGTTCTTTGAAACCAATGAGAACAAAGATAAAACATACCAGAATCTCTGGGACACATTTAAAGCAGTGTGTAGAGGGAAATTTATAGCACTAAATGCCCACAAGAGAAAGCTGGAAAGATCTCAAATTGACACTCTAACATCACAATTAAAAGAACTAGAGAAGCAAGAGCAAACACATTCAAAAGCTAGCAGAAGGCAAGAAATAACTAAGATCAGAGCAGAACTGAAGGAGATAGAGACACAAAAAATCCTCCAAAAAATCAATGAATCCAGGAGTTGGTTTTTTGAAAAGATCAACAAAATTGACAGACCACTAGCAAGACTAATAAAGAAGAAAAGAGAGAAGAATCAAATAGATGCAATAAAAAATGATAAAGGGGATATCACCATCACCCCACAGAAATACAAACTACCATCAGAGAATACTATAGACACCTCTACGCAAATAAACTAGAAAATCTAGAAGAAATGGATAATTTCCTGGACACTTACACTCTTCCAAGACTAAACCAGGAAGAAGTTGAATCCCTGAATAGACCAATAGCAGGCTCTGAAATTGAGGCAATAATTAATAGCCTACCAACCAAAAAAAGTCCAGGACCAGATGGATTCACAGCTGAATTCTACCAGAGGTACAAGGAGGAGCTGGTACCATTCCTTCTGAAATTATTCCAATCAATAGAAAAAGAGGGAATCCTCCCTAACTCATTTTATGAGTCCAACAGCATCCTGATACCAAAGCCTGGCAGAGACACAACACAAAAGGAGAATTTTGGACCAATATCCCTGATGAACATCGATGCAAAAATCCTCAATAAAATACTGGCAAACCGGATTCAGCAGCACATCAAAAAGATTATCCACCATGATCAAGTGGGCTTCATCCCTGGGATGCAAGCTGGTTCAACATTCGCAAATCAATCAACGTAATCCAGCATATCAACAGAACCAAAGGCAAGAACCACATGATTATCTCAATAGATGCAGAAAAGGCTTTTGACAAAATTCAACAGCCCTTCATGCTAAAAACGCTCAATAAATTCGGTATTGATGGAACGTACCTCAAAATAATAAGAGCTATTTATGACAAACCCACAGCCAATATCATACTGAATGGGCAAAAACTGGAAAAATTCCCTTTGAAAACTGGCACAAGACAGGGATGCCCTCTCTCACAACTCCTATTCAACATAGTGTTGGAAGTTCTGGCTAGGGCAATCAGGCAAGAGAAAGAAATCAAGGGTATTCAGTTAGGAAAAGAAGAAGTCAAATTGTCCCTGTTTGCAGATGACATGATTGTATATTTAGAAAACCCCATTGTCTCAGCCCAAAATCTCCTTAAGCTGATAAGCAACTTCAGCAAAGTCTCAGGATACAGAATTAATATGCAAAAATCACAAGCATTCTTATAGACCAGTAACAGACAAGCAGAGAGCCAAATCATGAATGAACTTCCATTCACAATTGCTTCAGAGAGAATAAAATACCTAGGAATCCAACTTACAAGGGATGTAAAGGACCTCTTCAAGGAGAACTACAACCACTGCTCAGTGAAATAAAAGAGGACACAAACAAATGGAAGAACATACCATGCTCATGGATAGGAAGAATCAATATCTTGAAAATGGCCATACTGCCCAAGGTTATTTATAGATTCAATGCCATCTCCATCAAGCTACCAATGAGTTTCTTCACAGAATTGGAAAAAACTGCTTTAAAGTTCATATGGAACCAAAAAAGAGCCTGCATTGCCAAGACAATCCTAAGTTAAAAGAACAAAGCTGGAGGCATCACGCTACCTGACTTCAAACTATACTACAAGGCTACAGTAACCAAAACAGCATGGTACTGGTACCAAAACAGAGATATAGACCAATGTAACAGAACAGAGCCCTCAGAAATAATACCACACATCTACAGCCATCTGATCTCTGACAAACCTGAGAGAAACAAGAAATGGGGAAAGGATTCCCTATTTAATAAATGGTGCTGGGAAAATTGGCTAGCCATAAGTAGAAAGCTGAAACTGGATCCTTTCCTTACTCCTTATATGAAAATTAATTCAAGATGGATTAGAGACTTAAATGTTAGACCTAATACCATAAAAACCCTAGAAGAAAACCTAGGTAGTACCATTCAGGACATAGGCATGGGCAAGGACTTCATGTCTAAAACACCTAAAGCAATGGCAGCAAAAGCCAAAATTGACAAATGGGATCGAATTAAACTAAAGAGCTTCTGCACAGCAAAAGAAACTACCATCAGAGTGAACAGGCAACCTACAGAATAGAAGAAAATTTTTGCAATCTACTCATCTGACAAAGGGCTAATATCCAGAATCTACAAAGAACTCAAACAAATTTACAAAAAAAACCAAACAACCCCATCAAAAAGTGGGCAAAGGATATGAACAGACATTTCTCAAAAGAAGACATTCATACAGCCAACAGACACATGAAAAAATGCTCATCATCACTCGCCATCAGAGAAATGCAAATCAAAACCACAATGAGATACCATCTCACACCAGTTGGAATGGCAATCATTAAAAAGTCAGGAAACAACAGGTGATAGACAGGATGTGGAGAAATAGGAACACTTTTACACTGTTGGTGGGATTGTAAACTAGTTCAACCATTATGGAAAGCAGTATGGCAATTCCTCAAGGATCTAGAACTAGATGTACCATATGACCCAGCCATCCCACTACTGGGTATATACCCAAAGGATTATAAATCATGCTGCTATAAAGACACATGCACACGTATGTTTATTGTGGCACTATTCACAATAGCAAAGACTTGGAATCAACCCAAATGTCCACCTGTGACAGACTGGATTAAGAAAATGTGGCACATATACACCATGGAATACTATGCAGCCATAAAAAAGGATGAGTTTGCATCCTTTGTAGGGACATGGATGCAGCTGGAAACCATCATTCTTAGCAAACTATCACAAGAACAGAAAACCAAACACCGCATGTTCTCACTCATAGGTGGGAACTGAACAATGAGATCACTTGGACTCGGGAAGGGGAACATCACACACCGGGGCCTATCATGGGGAGGGGGGAGGGGGGAGGGATTGCATTGGGAGTTATACCTGATATAAATGACGAGTTGATGGGTGCTGACGAGTTGATGGGTGCAGCACACCAACATGGCACAAGTATACATATGTAACAAACCTGCACGTTATGCACATGTACCCTAGAACTTAAAGTATAAAAAAAAAAAAAAGCTTTATAACCTTAGTTTTCAACAGCTACATAATTTCAAATAAAATAAATGTATCTTTTATTTATTTATTTTTTTTTTTACACAGAGGCTCGCTCTGTCACCAGGCTAGAGTACAGTGGTGTGATCTTGGCTCACTGCAACCTCTACCTCATGGTGCAAGTGATTCTCCTGCCTCAGCCTCCTGAGTAGCTGGGACTATAGGTGTGCACCACCACGCCCAGCTAATTTTTGTATTTTTAATAGAGAAGGGGTTTCACTATGTTGGCCAGGATGGTTTCGATCCCTTGACCTTGTGATCCACATGCCTCAGCCTCCCAAAGTGCTGGGATTACAGGCATGAGCCACCGCGCTCGGCCCATAATTTTTTAAAAAAGCAAATCCCCTATTGTTGGACCAAAGGTTGTGTCTAATGTTTGGCTACTGTAAATGCTGCAGTGAACATCTTTAGCTATAAATTTCTATCTGCATTTCTCATTAGTTTCATTAGATCTATTCCTAGAAGTATAATGAACTCTGCATCAAAGATCAAAAATTTTTAATGTTCTTAATACATTTTAGAAGGATTGAACCTTTTCACCATTAAGTATCAATGTTTTTTAAACCCTTACTATTTTGATAAATAAAAAAGTAGAATTTTATATTTGTATTAATTTGCTTTTCTTTAGATACTAGCTAAAATAATTATTTTTCTGTAACTTTATCAGTAATTTTTAATTTAGCTTATGAACTGAGGTTAAGGCTGATTATACAGGTCCACGAGCAAAGATGCTCTTACCTCATTGCAGACCCTATCTGATGACAAGAGCGGTAAAGGGCCCAGAAGAAGCTTAGCTGAGCTAGGACTTCCAGAGGAGGAATAAGTCTGGGGTGATCCCCATTCCTGGTTATACTGGTTATCTTGCTGCATAACAAACTACCATTAAAACTTAATGGCTTCAAACAACAAACATTTATTATCTCACAGTTTCTGTAGGTCAGAAATTCAGGAGCAGTTTAGCTAGTGCTTCTGTCTTGGGGTCTCTTGGAAAGTTTCAGTGAAGATATTGGCTGGGGCTGCAGTCATCTGAAGGCTTGACTGAGGCTTGGAGAAGCCACTTCTAAGATCCTGAACTCACATGGCTGTTGGCAGGAGGTCTCAGTTCCTTACCACCTGGGCCTCTCCACAGAGCAGCTTCACAATATGGCTGATGGCGTCTCCCAGAATGAATGATTAGAGAGATAGATTGCTCTACTTACAGGTTAATAGGTTAATATATCTACATCTTTTATAATCAAATCTTGAAAGTGACATGCCATCACTTCTACCATATTTTATTGGCCATACAGAATCACTCTATTATCACATGGAAGGGAAGTATACAACAGTTGTGAAGACCAGGGGGTAAACATTACCAGAGGCCATCTTGAAAGCTGGCTCCCACACTGGCAATGAGTTTTCACTACTTTCTGTTTGAGGAGAAGAGGGAATTATGAGCAGATAGCAGAAACTCTATCACTGCTTACAGTATGTTTAAGTTAACCATACATAGTACCATTCTCATCATGAGGCTAAAGTCAGCCATTTCTTTTTGTCTCCATAAAACCTGCAATTAAAAGACCATACCAAAAGATTTCCAGATAGAAATCTGGACTAGGTGTCCAATGCAGTTCAGATCCTGGTGTCTGGTTGGGACTGGTGGTGGTGATGGTAATAAATTCAAGCAGGCACTGCCATGCAGAAGCTGTCTAAGCCCATCAGTTCGATGTTTTGGTGCTTCAAGTTCTGTGGTATGAATGGTCTGGTGGCAAAGGTGGAGGGTGTGCAGGCAGAAGAAAACTGCTGGACCATGGCTCAGGGGCCCCACAGGTGGGACAGAAACCTTAGGAGAGGTTTTCTTTTATTTTTTTTTAAATGAAAATAGGTGAGTAAATACAAGAAACCTCAATTCTGGAAGAGGGGCTTGAGGCTAGGAGAGGACAGGAAATAGGGTGTCATAGGTAAGAAATATGTTCTTACTAGAACCTTTGAATCTAAAAATATATGTGTCAGTGGGCATGATTATTAATATGTATGAATATTACCAAAATATGTTGTTGGCACCTACACTAATTTTAGATGCTGCAGAATTAACCAAATGAGCTCTTCTCTTTAATCTCCATATCCTCTCCCTTGACATTTTAATCAATCTTGTGACTTCATCTATATTTTTCGTGTGGTTGAATCCTAAATTTGTATTTCCAACCTTGCCATTTTTTCTCTACCACATTTCCAACTTCCTGCATGACATCTCAGCCTGGTTGACTCGTCAGCACTTCAAACTTAGTATGTACAGAACAGAAAGTATCTTGCCTCTGAAACCCACTCCTTCTCCCATACTCCTTATTTTGATAAAGGCACCATCAGGCATCTAACTTTGAGACCCAAGATAGAGAAAGCAAATCTATTACATAAAGGGTTTCCTATCACAAGTAATTTAAAAAATTCACGTATGAGTAGAAGTGGACAGCCAGCCATAAGCAAGTTGAATAAATGTGTTTATTCAACAAATATTTATTAAGCACCTACTATATTCCAGAAGGCACAGTTTTAGGCATTGGAGCTTACTGATAAATAAATCAGACAAGATTCTCTGGCTTCATGGACCTTCATTCTAGAGGTGCTAGGCCTCTGATTTTGGCCTGGGAGTAGCAAGTTGTACCCTCTTACCAGACCATCAGGTCAAATCAAGAGAGACAGATTGCTCTGCTCTGTCCTGCTATGAGCTAAAGGGTCTTCTGCTATTAGCACTGGGTTCTGGAGGATCAGGCAAAAAGTGACATCATAGAGGATGGCAAGAAGTGACAAGAGCCCAAAGAATGTGACTAAGCAAGTGTGGCAGGCTGCATAATGGCCCCTGAAAGATGTTCTTGTCCTAATCCCACAGTTTGTGATTACGTACTCAAAAGGGACTTTGTAGCTGTGATTAAGGATCTTGAGATGGCGAGGATTCAGTGTAAGCACAAGGCAGAGGAAGGCAAGATTAAACAAAGAAAGATGAGATGGGGTGAGGAAAGCAGAGGTTGTGGTGATGCATTTTGAAGATGGAGGAAAGGGCCATGAGCCAAGGAATGCAGATAGCTTCTGGAAGCTGGAAAATTCCAGATTCTCCTCTGGAGCCTTCAGAATACAGGCCTGCCAACCAACACCTTGATTTTACTTCTTTATTTTTCTTATTTTTCTTTTATTTTCAGTTGACATGTAATAATTGTGCATATTTATGGAGTACAGAGTGATATTTCTCTCCATGTATATTATGTGTAATGATCAAATCAGAGTAATCAACATATCTCCTGGTAATAAACACTTACCATTTCTTTGAAACACCTGCATTTTAGATTCATTTCAGACTTCTGTCCTCCAGAACTATATAATAAATTTGTGTTGTTTAAGCCACTAAGTGTGCGGTAATTTGTTACAGCAGCAATAGGGTACTACTAGTACAGCAAGCCAGTAGGTTGGCTTCCTACAATTCCATAGGTATCCAAATTAGACAGTGAGACTCAAGTCAGTTTATTACTCACAACACAGAAAACTGCAGGAACATCAGTAATAGAGGTGATTCCCTATCCCCAAGTTCCACAGGGGACATGATAGGCACAGATGGCAACTATGCACACAGTGGATTATGCCACAGCTAAGGAATCCAGGGCCAAGAAGTCAGCACCTTTTACATCATGCAATGAACAACTCAATTGCCCTCCACTGGGGAGTAAGTGTTCAGCACAGTAGTCATGCTACGGTCACCTTGACCTGTTTAATGGTCCACATGACTAATTGCAACAAAGACTCAGGGTGAGAAGACTACTAGGTCTTGCAGTTTGGCACCCTCAGCAGGGACGTGCAGGGATGCTCGGGGCCCATATGGGGCTGATTCTTCCCACAGGCAGCTCTCCCAACCTCAGCCTAGCCCTACCAGGCTCGAGAAACTGCCTTGATTCGCCTAGGAGAGGATCATTTTCAGACCCCAGCAAATGCTTCTTTGTCTTCCAAGCAGTTCATTTTGGCTGCCAGAGCCCCAAAAGTTCTTGCCCAAGGTTGAGAATTAGACAGAGATGTTCCCACATAGGGCTGTACAAATGCCCACACAGTCTACTGTGGGCCAAGCAAGGTCAGCACGCAGTTATAAATGCTACCCTGACAAGGCCAGCAAGTTACTGGAGTTGAGCCTCAATAGAACCTTTGTGCAGTACAGCTGGTTGCTTAACACTAGGTGCCCATGGGAGACCTGGAGGACAGATTAACCAGGCCAGCAGCCTCAGGGGAGGGACTGAGGCTCAGCCTCTTTGTCATAACCAATCAGGTGTGAGGGAGGGAGACAGCATTAAGAAATGGCCTTCCGGATATTTCCTTTAGTACCGAATTTGAATTTACTCCTAAGAGGAAGCTACTGGGGCCTGAGCAGTGATTAACATTGATTCCAGGGTTCTGGGAGCTAAGATTCTGGGCAATAAAGGACTTAAGTGTGTGCATGTGTGTATGAACCCTTGGCATGGAAAAAATATGAAAAAAGAAGATCCAGAGGCATTTCTTATTTTACTCTAAGACAGTCCATTTGAAGATGACCCTTATTCCAGAATATTATCCAAGCCAGGACAACAGTTTCTCCGCAGTGTCTGAGAACAGGCTCACTTCCTGCCAAGGAATGATTTTTCTTGTGGTTGGTGGTGTGATTTAGGGATAACTTGGTGGTACAACAGAGATTACAAATCCCCTTGCTAGATGTTAAAGACCTACAGCTATATTGTATTCACGTATCAATGATATTCAAACAAAGCAACAGGAAACAAGGTATATTCTAGTCTAAACTCAAAGATAAGAACATCTGTTGGTTTCAAAAACATATTTAGTAAAGCCCTATTAGGTAATATATTGATTTAACTAAATTTTAGAATTTAGTGTAAACTACTCCCGTGGAAGATTTGCAATCAGATGTTTCAGCCAGTAACTAAAATGTGCATTCGCCAAAGGTTCAAGAGGTGGGTGACAGACGCTCACAATGAGACACTGAGTACTGAGGCAGGAAAGTCAGCCATGCAGGCAGGGACTCCTTTTCTGCACCTCCTGACACCCAGAACAGTGCCAGGTATACAATAAAGACTCAGTAGATGTTTGTTGAATGGATTAATGAGCAAAAGACATCCTTTTCTTTGAAGGCTGGCATGGACACTATTCTAGCACATGAATGTAAAAATCTCACTAAGAAAAAGAGAAAATTGAAAAATAATATTTATCATATGATACATTTTTTGCTTAATGAAAAAAAATCTCACCCGGCACAGTGGCTCATGCTTGTAGTCCCAGGACTTTGGGAGGCTAAGATGGGTGGATCTCTTGAGGCCAGGAGTTTGAGGTCCGCCTGGGCAACATGGTGAAACCCCATCTCCACAAAAAATTGAAAAAATAGCCAGGATTGGTGGCACACACCTGTGGTCCCAGCTAATCGGAAGGCTGAGGTGGGAGGATCACTTGAGCCCACAGAGTTTGAGCCTTCAGTGAGCTGTCATCTTACCACTGTACTCAAGCCTGGGCTACAGAGTAAGACGCTGTTTCCAAAAAAATTAAAAAAAAAAAAAAAAAACCAACTCTGTGCGTTTAGAAGTGCATAGAAAAAAATGCTACTGAAAAGTTATACTTTGCATTATTAACCACGGCTACCTCTGAAGACTGGCGCTGACTTAGGTAAGAATCCTACCACATTTTGCAGAATTTATGCATTTCTGCATTATTTAACCTGGTAAAATAAGTTTGCATTACTTTCATTGGTTAGAAAATATTCTTTTTCAGACCTCTCTAATATGTGATTTGATGGAAAAGAATAATACTCTCTAATATGTGATTTGATGGAAAAGAATGTTAACTTTTTATTAAAAGAGAAACCAAAGTTTAGGACAGTTCATCATTTCTGAAGGTCAAGATAATTTCCTAACTTCTGATCAAATGGCTCTCTATCCACCAGGCCAGTGCTAAGTTATTTTCTAAAATGCTATTTTAAAAAGCTAGTAGAATGTTAAGAACTTCATCAGGTTCAATATTTATTTATTCAATCAATATTTATTGAGTGCTGTGCTTACCTTATGGGTTTTTCTGTAAAACAGGGATTATAGTACAAAGTGTAATGTGGTGGAAAGAAGTCAGGGTTCTATGTGGATTTTTTAAAGTCAATTCCTTTCAGAATTGGAATCTCAGACTGTGGCATTTCCTCATCAAGGCTGATTGTTACAGCTTATTGTTCATCTCAGTACTTTATTTCCATTCCATCTCAAGGGTAGAATGTCCATGTAACAGGATGCGATCATGTGATGTTTCTCCTGTAAATTTATCATAACTGCAATTGTAGATGTACAACGATCCATACCCTCAACGAAAATAAACCTTCTAATGAAGGCTCAAACTAACCACCTTCGAGAATTGCTCTTTCTGATTGTATTTTAAGGCCATTAAAATATTTGTTTAGTGATTTATTCTTCCTGTAGACAGATGTAGGCATCAGTCTATTTTTCACATTACAGTGGAGTTTTCTTTTTAAATATTCTCCTTGGCCTTGCAGTGAAATGCGCAATATGATACTTCCTCATAGCGACACACGTAAAAGCACTATTCATCAAACGGTATTTTCAAGCATACTTCTCGTTATTCTTTCAAGTACATAAACATAGAAAAACCCTTTACTCTTTTCACAATAGAAAAAGATCCAAAGATATGGTACAATTCCTGACATGCATGTTCTTGGATTTTAAGAACAGAGCTACCATATTGCCCATAAAGTTCTCTCTTGGTCTCTCTCCTTCTCTACCCACACCAAATACATAACTGTATTTGGCCCAAAGCTAAATCAAGGTAAATGAGACGTGACCTATTAAAAAGGAAATGAATAATTCCAGTGAGGGGAAAATTGCATTCCTGGCTAGAAGCATGCAAGTCATGACTTGGATGTATAGGTTTACTCTACCACTTTGCTAGATGATTTTGCTGTTTGGGTGGCATGTCTTCCATCATCAGAATTACCTCATGTAGTCAGCAAAATAAGTCAAATCATGTTGCGGTGCTATCTACTTTAATTTTTTTCAGGGTTCTTTCTAATGGATTCTTTTAAATTAATGGATGTGTATATAGCACTCCTTTTGGAATAGTTCTTATTAAATCCTCTAGAACTCGATTTAAATCAGGACTTGAATGATCTGCATGAACAGGCACATGGGTCGGGGTTTCACGCATAAAACTAATAGAATTCCTCATGTCTTCTAAGTACCAGTGGAGTCAGCCTTGTACCAACTGCGTGGATGTGGAGGAGGAGGTGGGTTAGAGAAAGAGCATATTAAGAGCCTGGCATTTATAACATTAGTAAAATGACAGAGATCATGTCTGAAAATAGAGTTTGCAAATTGGAAGTGTCACGTGAGCATTCAGTCTTAATATCATCATTATAATCAAGATTAAGGTAGCCTATCTGGACTCCTTGTTCACATAAAGATGTTTGCTTTAGAAATATGCCTGCTAATTACTAAGCTCTGAATTATAGGCCTGAGATAAATTTGGATTTATTCTCTCTACTTTTTTCATGATTAAAAACAACATAACAGCTTTTCATGCAATTCATATCACCCCCAAACTGGAAACAACCCTAATGTCCAGCCAGAGAAGAGTGGATGAGCAAATTATGGTACGTTCATATAATGGAATACTACTCGGCAATAGAAAAGAACTAACTACGGATACACACAGCAACACAAATGAATCACAAAAACATACTGATTTATTTAAAAAAAAAAAACAGATACAAAAGAGTACAGACTGCACGATTCCATTTATATGAGGTCCTGGAGTAAGCAAAACTAACCTATAATGACAGAGGGCAGATGGAGGTTGCTTGGGGCCAGGGTGGGGAACTGCCAGCAAAGGGGCACAAGGGAATTTCTGAGTGATGAGAATGTTCTATATCATGATTGTTGAAGTGGTCATGAGGGTGAACACATTTCTCAAAATTCATCCAGCTGCGCACTTAAAATGGGTGTATTTTATTGTGCCTAAATTTCTCTCAATAACATTGATTTTAAAACAAGAGCTAAAAACAACAACTACTAAAACATGACCATGGAGTATGTATTTGGGTCTCGGCAAGTGTCAGATTTAAAAAGATATGCACCAAATGGTTTAGTCACGGTTACTCCTAGGGAGTAGAATTTGTAAGGGAGAGATGAGAGGAATGTGTTTTGTTTTGTTTACTGTATGCCTTTCTCATAAATAGGTATTGCCTTTGTAAGAAGAAGAAGAAAGAAGGAGGAGGAGGAGGAGGAGGATGAGGAGGGAGGAGGAGGAGGAGGAGGGAGGAGGAGGAGGAGGAGGAAGAAGGGGAAGGAGGAGGAAGAAGAAAAGGAGGAGGAGAAAGAAGGAGGAAGAGGAGGAAGAACAAGAGGAGGAGGAGAAGGAGGAAGAAGGAGGAGGAGGAAGAGGGGGAGGAGGCAGAGGAGGAGGACGCGGCAGCGGTGGCGGCATAGTCCCATAGATACACTGAGAGAAGTTGAAAGAAGTCCCCTTGGTTCTTAGTGTGCTCACATTTATGGTATGGGTTTAGCTGCATGTGGTTATGTGGTTAAATTAACATCATGCTTCGGGCTTGGAAGGGGCAAGCTTCTAGAAGACTCCCCTGTGTGGAGGCTGTGGGCTTCTAATCTGAGCTGGGCTGTGTTTGCGGAGGCACGGCTTCCCCAAGTGGAAAATAACAGGCAGTCAACAATTTAGCCCTGAGAATGGCTGGGGGAAGGCTATGGCAGCCCCATGTAACTCCCCAGGAAGTGACAATCTTAGGATAAGGGCTGCTGGGTCCCTAAAGAGTTTCACTGACTTTACAGAGATTCTGGTTCCCACCCCTTCTCTCCTATGGTTTTTAGCGTTTCCTTTTAAAAAGCTGTCTCATCTCAGCTGGGTTAAGGGGAACCCAAAACTTTTTTTGGTTGTCTCATTTATTTTGGCATTGAGTTTCAGAGAATAGGAGATTGTCTTTGATGGCCAGACTTCGTGGTGACTGAAGGCATAAAAATGAGGAGCAAGGAGCCAAGGCTGCTTACACAGACCCCCACTCCCATCCCACTCCCAAGCAGTTGTTTCCAAGATTTTCTGTGAAAAACGGGGCGCGGGGGTGGGGGTTAGGGTAGGGACGCTTGGTTATAATTACATGTACCCAATAGAAAACAATAATTTAAAGATTAGCTTGCAGGGCAGCATGCCTTCCCACATGGCAAGAGGCAAGTTTGGCGGGCTTCTCTCTGTCGGGTGATTTGGAGAAGCCCCGGCCGTGCGCCTCTGCCGGGTAAAGGCCTGGGACCGACTGACCCGTCTGTGTTCATCCGCTTCGGAAACAGAAACTTCCCAGGTGGCATGGGAAAGAAAACACCAACCTAATCCTGAAAGGGTAACTTTAAACCAAAGCCCAACCAAGAAAGAGAGTGGGAGAGAGACTGCTAACCAAGACAGGCCAGAAATAAAAGTCCCATTGTCCTCATGGGGCGGCTCACAGCCGCACCTCCTGTCCGCCTGGCCTGAGCTGCACTCCGACACCCGCGAGTCCGCGTTCCAGTGGCAGGCGGCCTTCGTCTGGCGCGCTGTATCGAGGGCTTACGCTGCAAGGAGATGACACCGCACACCATGAGACAGGAATGCAGCTAACAGCAAACCCGCCAGAAAACAGGAATGATGTATCTGGGAGTGCTGGGTCCATGGGCAGAGGGCGGGGTAAGAAAAGGAGGGGAGGAGGGGAAGGGGAATCGTCCCAGCTCAGCTGCAGCTGAGGACAGAGACCCTGTCTTCAGGAGTGAGACAGGTCCTGGGAGATTTTAGTGGCTGCAGGCCAAACGGAGCCACTCAGAAGGATCTCCAGCCGAAGTGCAGGCAGCCGCTCACCCTGGGGGCTGAGGCTGTCTGGGGCAGCCATTTGCCTAATAAAGATCCCTTGAGGTTGGCAGGGTGACTCATGCCTGTAATCCCAGCACTTTGGGAGGCCTGGGCTGCAGGAGGATGGCTTGAGGCCAGGAGTTTGAGACCAGCCTGGGCCACTCAGCTAATTTTCTTAGTTTTTGTAGAGAGAGGGTCAGGCTACAAAAAATAGGAAAATTAGCTGAGTGTGGTGGTGTGCCCGCCTGTAGTCCTAGCTACTGGGGAGGCTGAGGCAGGAGGATTGCTTGAGTCAGAAGGTTGAGGTTACAGTGAGCTATGATTGTGCAACTGTACCCTATCCCGGGCGATACAGCAAGCCCTGTCTCAGTTTAAAAAAAAAATCTCTTGAAAGGATAAAAATCCCCAAATTAAAGGTTTTAAAAATAAAAGAGTGGCTAGACCATTAACAGACTGACAAAGTAGAAAGAGCCTGGGATGGAAGGCAGAAGCCATGGATTTTAGTCTCTGACTCTGGATAAGTCACCTGTCAGCTTTGGTTTTGACACCAGTTACAGTGAATGGATTGATCCCAGCATCTACCATCCCTTCTGGATCTGGCCTGTGCTGAGATTCTCTGAGCACAGGCCTGCTTGGTCCAGAAAAGGGGGTTTCCTCACCGGCCACTCCTTCCCTCTGGTTATCTCATTCTCACCATTGCTTTCCAGAGATCTCTGAGGTGTCTACCAGCTGGGAAATCACCCTGTTCTTTGGCTGAAATCCACTCAAACCCAAAGCCATAACCTAACCCCTCAACTGGATGAATATAGAGCTTGATGAGCTTGAGGGTTCTCAATGCTGGGGAGGGAAGGTGCTGCCACCATGGTGACAAGGGGACTGGGCATGCTGAAGACAGCTTAGAAGACTTTACAGTATCACACCTGGGTCCTCCTTCCTTACCTTCCACTAAAAGAGAAAAAATAGAAACTTTTCCCAAAACTTAAGAAATTTCTAAAAACTGGCCCTTCCTCACAGATGGGCTGCATTCCCAGAGGACTGTTTAATCCAGGTATGATTATGTATGTGTTAACAGTTAGTATTGGCTAGCAGTCAAGCCAGGGAGTCGGCCTCAGATTTGGCTGTAACTAGCTCTATAGCCTTGGTAGAACCATGGCTCCTCTCAATGCCTCAGTTTCCACATCTGTAAAGGGAAAGGCTGGATGAGATGATCTCTGACAGCCTTTGAAGACATTCTCTGATAAGTGTGAGTTATCCTTCGTGCATCCTGCTCTGCCAGTCTCTTGTGTTTTTCCGTCTTTTCTCAAGCTGTAGAGGCAGGGTTGTGAGAAGTGATGGTGAGCTGATGCTTCTGGTAGAACCACCTAGAAGCACAGTGCTGGGGCATCTCGGATGTCAGCAGTCCTTTGCTCTGATGCATGCCCTTTTCCAGCAGCACAGACAGGCAAATCAGATGGCAGGGCTGGCTTCATGGAAGTGTGATCTAGGAACGGCCCCACACTTGGTTTAATGCTCCATGTTGCTGTCTTGAAATTTTAAAAAACCTTTTAACAAGGGGCCCTGCACTTGCATTTTGCACTGGGCCCTGCACATTATGTAGTCAGTCCCAGCAGGGGGCCTTGCCAGCTACTTGGATCAGGAGCTAGTGGGGACAGATCTGGCAAGGGTACAGTGCCACAGATTCCAGCTCCCTAGACTGCAAGGCAAGAGATCCATGGGGTGTGTGGATGTAGCTAAATATATGGACGTGCAAGCATTTAACAGTGAAAATATACTGGTAACTCCTAGGTAAGAAACTTTTTCTTAACAAAAAGCACAAAATACGTATATCAAATGTGGACTGGCACACATGTGTGTGTGAACACACACACACACACACACACACACACACACACACACACAGAGAGAGAGAGAGATACACACAGAAAACCTTAAAATGGCCAGAGACTTTGAGCAATTTAAGATCAATAGTGAACCAAGGCTGGGCGTGGTAACTCTCATCTGTAATCTTCGTGCCTTGGGAGGCTGAGATGGAAGGATTACTTGAGTCTGGGAGTTCAAGACCAGCTTGGACAATACAGCAAGACCCCCCTCTCCACAAAGAAATTTTAAAAATTAGCTGGGCATGGTGGTGCACAACTATAGTCCTATTTACTTGGGAGGCTGAGGCAGAAGGATCCCTTGAGCCCAGGAGTTCAAGGTTGCAGCGAGCTGTAATCATGCCACTACACTCTAGCCTGGGTGACAGAGCATAACTCTGTCTCTAAAAATAAAGAGTGAGCTAAATGTCAACTTACATATGTTTCAAACTGAGCAAATTTCCTAAATTAATTCATTGGAAGGCCCTAATAAGATACTCCAATTTTGAAAACTTTACAGAGGTGACTTTTAAACAGAATATGCTGGAGAATCAGGGCATACCTCTGAATCAGGATGGTCACTTGGGCAGGAGTTTATGCCTTGTTCATGATCTGATCAGAGAATTTACATGTTCATTACTATCATTGTCTTTCCAAAGAGATACATGCTACATCTAATATCTGGATATTCTCAGATACTTAATAAAAACTGAGTTGTATTCATCTTTGTGTCTTCACAGAAATATTTGTGTCTTTCACAGAGATGCCAATGTGACTGGCATAGACTTTGTTAAATAAATATTTGCTTATTTAATGAATACTCATTTACAAGTAGACAGGATTTTTTTCTTACTAACTGTAACACATCTAATTAAGGAGGATGAACATATATTTAGCTATGCAAGAATATCATGGATTCATAGAACATTAGACAACAAAGACCTTTGTCTATTATTTGGTCCAGCCCTACCATTTGATAGATTAGAAAACTGTGGCTCAAAGAGTCTAAATAAGTTATTTGAGGTCACATAGCTAATCTCTACCAGAACCCAGCTCTTCTGACATCTAACCCAAGTGAAATTTTCCACTAAACCACTCTCCCTTAAGAATCAGGAAGCTTAAATAAAGAATTGGAGGTGTTTACTCAGCACATATATAGTCTTCCTAACCCTTCATTATGGAGGGAGAACTCAACTGTTTTAATTGCCACCTGCAAAAGTACTTCGTGATCCACTACAGTTACATTTGTGGTGAGACCCTGTGAAAGACAATTTGAGATCTAAGGCAAAATAAGAAGGAAAGGAGGTCTAATAAAAGCTTTTTATTTGCAGATTGGAATTAAGTGCTCTGTGCCCAGGCCTTTGGCTTTATAATGATTTCAGGGTTGCCACTTTAATGCTTCAGCGAGCAGAAAATTGGAGAGCAAAAACGACAATCACTCAGCCCTGCCAAGCAACACCCCCTCAAGCCTAGAAAAATGTAATACTTTGCTTGCTCAGAACAACTCTAAAGCCATCTCAGCTCCATTCATACCACAGGTTTGAGGAAGCTGCAATACAGTGATTTTGTGTCACCAGACCATCGGCCCTTCTGAGTGATTTTTTTCAAAGCTGAATTTAATAAGTATTCCAAGTCCCAGGTGACCAATCAGATGCAGCCTCTGCAGCCCACACAACAAACTGCTGGGCAGGACCTGCAACAGGTCGATGTTTTCTGGGAGGGTGGAGCAGTGACCAGACAGTATTAAGACTCAGCCAGGAAATTAGTGAGGTGCAAATTACATGGTGGTGGCTGCAGGGCAAAAGGAAAATTGTAGGCCATTGCCTGAAGAGAGAGAGAAATAGCAGAGTGGTATTTTGGGGCCTGGAGACAGTGAGCCACTGGACATGTTCATCATTGCCTTAAAAAAAAAGGAGCAGCAACAACTTTTTTTTGCAGTATGATACACAAACAGAAAAGTACACAAATCATAAAGGCTCGAGGCACTTTTATTGGGAGATATCCAACACCCTACACCCAAATCAAGAAAGAGAGTACCCCTTTGTGTCCCCTTCCAGTCACCCCCAGCCCAGGGGGAATAGCTATTCTGATGCATCCTTGTCTTTTTGATGTAAGCCAAGTGGCAACCAAGGAGGAGACAAAGTTTTGAAGTTTATCCAGGTTACTCCCATAGCTCAGTTGCTGAAGTCTAGGTCTGGTGGCCTGCTGGGTCCTACCTAGCTCAGTAGCTCCTCTGGTACAAGTGGATCTTGACAGGGTCAGATTGGGAGAGGAGGAGTGGGCAGCCCCTTGAAGAGAGGAGGAGGGGAGGAAGACGCAACACCGTGCACTGGCCCTCTCCCCTTCCTGTCCTGCTGCAGAGCTGGTCTCTGCTCTGAAGAAGGCTGGCAGAGATAAGACAGCAAAGTCTCCTCAGTGTCAAGGTTGTTGGTCATAGTTGACAGCGCTGGGCTGTTCACATAGGGTTCTTCTGTTTCTTTTTTGGTGTTTTTGTGGGTTTTCTCTCATTGTAGGCTCTCTGAGTTTCCTTATAGTGGTCAGCCATTCTGGGGGAGGAGTATAGGTTGTTTTGCTCCATGGGTTTCCTGTTAGGCAACAAAGTCAGGCCTCGAAGGCTTGGCAGCTTTGACACTGATTTTTGTGGCCAGGAGTCGTGGCTAGTTTTGCTCAGTTTGTCACCTGGCTGCAGTGGCATATTTTATCCCTGAGTTATCCACTGTTTCTGAGAATAATCAAGCAGGTTTTAAATATGTTTCATATTCTGGCTCAGAGTTTGGCCATGGCTTCTCTCTGGTATATAGTGCTGGTAGATGTCTGTATCTATAGGGGAGAATCCCATTTTGACTGGGCATCAAAAATAACAGCCAAATTCTTTTTATGTTTTCTGTGGGGTGGTGAAGAGATGCTTACTGTCTCGGGGGAGATGATCCGGCCCAGTTATAACTGCATCCTTGGCTTGCTGAAAGGAGTTTCATTGTCTCTTTTGGCTCACCTCCATTTACTTCTCAACCCACTGCATTTCAGCTTCCCTGGCCCCACCATGCTCCTCTGACTAAGGCCACCCAAGACTTCCTGGACGTCAAGTCCAATGAAGATTTTTCAGTCCTAATCTTAAATCAGCCTCTTGGTGGCATTAGCACTGTTGACCTCTCTGACCACCATGGCTTCTCTCGGCTGCCAGGAGAGCAGCCCAGGTTTTTCTCCGGCATCTCAAGTTCATCCACTTCAGTCTCTTTCAGAGTCTCTCCCACTTCTTCTTGCCTTGCTGGTGTTGGGCTTTCCTAAGCTTCTGTCCTCAGCTCTCTCTCTGACTCTACCCTTTCCCTAGGCAATCACATGCACACTGATGGCTTCAGCCTCACAGCTGGAACCACAGCCAGACTTGTCTTCTTAGAGCTCTAGCCTGACCACTGGCCTCTCCATGGCCTTTCTATAGCATTTAAAGCAATTTCAACCCCAGCTGCATATTAGAATCATGGCAGCTTAAAAAAAAAAAAAAAAAATCCATGTGTGAGCTTTACCACCAGAGCTGTTGATTTAATTGATCTGGATAGGACCTGGACATGGTTATTTTGAAATCTCCCTGACTAATTCTAATGAACAGCTGGAAATTAGGACACTGAGGCACAAGGCACATATACGTAGAGAGCTAAAGTGCTTTGGACAAGAATGCCTTTACATGCCCACACTGGGCCCTTCTTCAGGATAATGAATCATGACTCTAGCCCTTACACTTTTAAAGCCCTTTAAAGGCATTACCTAGGAATCAGGATTGATGAAAAACAAAAACAAAAACACAAGACTTTGAGAAAAGTCTCTGATTCAGAAGACTAGTTCTCCATCCGCCAACTCCCTTCCCACAGACAAAATTTGCCCTGACCTTGCTTAAATTCTGCAGCTTATTTAGGGTGTTTTTAAGGCCTTGAGCTGTCTGCCCTGTTCTGTCCAGCGCCCTACTTCTCCGAATGCCCCGAGGTTCTCCAACCACAGAATGACCTATAAGACCTGAACAGACGGGTTGAAAGGAGACTCGTTACCAGGAGTAGAAGTAGAATCTACTAGGAGAATCAGAATAACTTGGAGCCTCAGTTTCCCTAATTATGAAAATGGAACTAGCAAGTCCTTCTTTTAGGGAAGGTCTGAAAAGCAATTGAGATCATGAAGATGCTAAACTATTGTCATTTGTATTTCCAACTTGAATCCAGACTTAAGTTTATTTACACCAGGGCCGGAAATAACCATAAAATGTATGAGCAGGAAGCAACCTTAGAGATAATGCTATCCAACCACTTTATTTTACAGGAGAGAAAACAGGCCCAGAGGTTATGACTTGCTCGAGGTGATGCTGCCAGCCAATGGCTCAGCTAGGATAGGCTTTCCATTTCCTGACTCCTAGTCCAACGTTCATTTCACTACTCCAGGCTTCCTAAGGTATGATTCTTCATCCATGTGGCTGGACTTGAGTCATCACATGCTACCTTTTCAAGTAATAGACCCAGGCAGGGCACTCTGGAATGCAGGGTCATCTGGGAACCTAACCTACTTTTTCCCAAAGAAAACCAAAGCTATTACTTTCCCTTTCTTCCCATCCTGCCTCCTTCTCTACTCAAGACCCTGAATATAGCTCTCTGCCTGAAGCTGTGAAACTGCAGAAGCCTTCCTACCTCTTCCTGCTATGACCTCAGGGTGTCTTTCCAGCACAGTAAACTTCTGGGGGTGAAAGTCAGAAGGGGACTCAGCCCAGACAGGCTGGATGTCTGCTGTGTCATGCCAGATTAACCTGTGCTGCTCTCTGGGCTGATGCGGACCAAATACAAGTCCTCTCTAAGCCTTGCTTTTCTTACTGATGAAATGGGCCTCATAATGGTAACTGCTATGTGGAGGAGTTGTGAGGATAAGATAATTTCCCCAAGGCAGAAGTCCTCAACATGGTTGCACATTGGAATTACTTGGGAAGCTTTAAAAAATGATGCTTTGGTCCTACTCCTAGAAATTATGATTTAATTGCTTTGGTCCTACTCCTAGAAATTATGATTTAATTTTTAAAATTCCCTAAACAATCCCCACATGCAGCCAAGATGGAAAACACAGCTCATCTGTAAAGGGCCCAGCACAGCACTGGACAAGTGGTCGGCACTCAAGTGCTTCTCATTTGATTATAGTAATGATTCAAAGCTCCCTGCCCAACTAGAACTTCACAGCCCTCTAATGGACCTTCTGCCTTTCCAATTTACTAGGAAGGACTTTCTTCCCCCTCCATCCTCCCAGTTCTACCCACAGCTCCCACACTGGCCTCCCAAAGGTCAGTGGGGGAAGTAAAAGGGGTCCAGACATCAGGTGACTGTTCGCAGACCCATTCCAGTGGACACTCGGGCACCTATTGGTTGTATCTATTGAGACTGTTTACCCTCTCGGCGCCTTCCTCCTATAAAATGGGAGGAACTGGCATGCGTTACTCCCCTAGAAGTACTGGGCGCTGTACTAAGCGATTAGAACAGGATGTTTTCTCTTAAGTAGGGTGATCACACTGCGTTGCCAGTTATTAACGGTGAGAAGAAAATGAGGCAAAGCCGCTGCACAGAGCCTGGGCCAGCCCGCAGGCTGCGCCATTCAGTGGGAGCAGTGGTCTCAGACCCCTGTCTATGTCGGGCAGATCTGCAAGTCCCTACGAGGCTACCTTGTGGAGTTGGAGGAGGTCCCGCAGGTGGAGGCGACCCTCCCTGCTGGTCTTGACAACACTTGGAAGGCACTACCTCGAAACCGCCCCCTCCTGGCCAATTTCCAGGACCTTTCTCCACTCCGCCGACCGCTCAGCTCTGTTCTGACCTGAGTTCAGGGAAGCGTACTCTGGGGAGTGGTACTGGGCCGCTGACCCGCGCGGACGCCGCACATCTCCCTAGGGTGCGCTCAGCACATCCACGAGAAGCGCACTCTGAGGCCAGCCGGGACGCGCTCGGCGGTCTGGGTCCAGGAGGGAAATGCAGGCTGCGCCCCTCACCCGTGCGAGGGCAGCTGGGCGCCCACCCGCGGGCTGCAAGCACTGCGCGGCTGTCCAGCTGCTGGACCAGGCCCCCTCCTCTCCCGTCTCAATCTGGAAGGCCGGATCTCAGAGGCCCCGCGCCTCCTAGTGCTCCGGAGGATGGGGGCGGGCTCCCAGGAGCCCACCCCTCCTGAATGTTCCCTCTGACGTATCTGCAAAACCAAACACCGGGCCTAGGCCGCGGAGGACCAGGCGGTGGAGAAAACAGGTCAACACCCGGCGGGCCACGCCACTAACAGCCCTGACTCCCGGGCGCTGCACTCGCTCCACGCCTCTGGTTCTTTGCCCGACGGCGCTGTGGGCCCCGAGAGCGACTCGCCGCCCTTCTGCATTGCGGCGGGTGGCTCCTTGCGTACAGGCGGCGCACCACAATCCCTACTCACAAGATACCGGCTCCAGTCCCCGCTCCTTGGCGTCCTCCCTGGAACCTCGGATAAGCCCCAACTTCTCCTAGCCCGTCACTTACTTTGATGGTATAGTGTCTCAAGATATCACAAGTCTGGATTCCAATCCATCCCTGACCATTTATGGTCACGTGACCTGAGACAGATTAGATCATCTCTGTGTGCTTCAGTTTTTCTTCTGTAAAATGGGGATAATATTCCTCCCTATATGGCGATGTTGTAAGGTATAAATGAATGTAAAACACCATAGTGCTAGGCATATAATAAATGTCGTATAAGTGTTTTATATTATCAATAAAGTAGGTGTCGGTATTACAATGTTTACCTTACAGATTTTTTTTTTTTTTTAATAGTAGAGACGGAGTTTCACCATATTGGTCAAGCTGGTCTGAAGCTCCTGACCTCAAATGACCCTCCTCGGCCTCCCAAAGTGCTGGAATTACAGGCTAGAGCCACCATGCTGAGCCAACCCTACAGCTTTGCTGTAAGTATGAAATGAAGTAAGGTAGGTAAATTGCTTGTATTAAGTAGGAGGCAGATAAATAATACTTATTATTATTACTTCTCAAGATTCTCCTTCCTTCCTTCCTTCCTTTTTAAAATCTTGGCCTCTTCAGTGTTCATCCTGGGAAGGAACTGTGCAAGTTGGCGTTTCAGGCTTGGTATAGAAACGGCTCCTGAATTCTGCCCAGTTGTAATTTCCTTGGGGATTTTGAGAGGGCTTTTCATCGGTGTCAGGCTAGCACAGCCCTTTTGTTTGCAAGAGAGCAGTGAGTAAATTCTATCCTGGGCTTAGCAAAGCAAAAAATAAACACGATGACAGTAGGACTTTTCGGATGAGCTATTTCATTTCTCTTTTGTATTTTTTTTCTTGATCGTTGATGGTCCACTGCAGACTAATGCGATGCTGATGTCTTAATATTAATGTTCAGAGCTAAAGACAGTTATTTGCCTCGTGCTGGTGGGGCGACTGGGCAGGGTTGGGAGCGATCATGAGGCCCAAGTGAAGGCAAGGAAAGATTCTTAGTGTCACTTTCTCCCAATGCCTCACGTCTGAGTTCCTGGGCAAAACATCTTCCAGATTGTGGGTGAATTTAAACATCGCAGCTTCTTCCTTCAATCATAATTTTCTGCTTGAGCCAAAAGCTGGAGTGTCCTCTTGCACCGGGATCCCCCTCTGTGCCGCGGTTGAAATGGGGGCGTATAACTTTATATGTGAGACGTTTATGGGCCAGACACTGGCATTCCAACCCCCTCACCCAGGGCACCCGCTATGAAATATTGAAGGCGAGCAGAGGCTATCCTTGGAGGGAATGCTGGTGATGCCAGGCTCACAAAAACCAGCCGTTTAAAGATGAGTCCCTAATCAGGAATTGCACACCCTCTCCCTCTCCAGCACGCTCTGGCCTGGCAAAGCCCACTTGGGAAAGTACGTGCTACTGAAAAGAGTCACTAGCCTCTACCTGTGGGATTTCTGTCTCCAGGGTGCTTCCAAAATCTTTCGGGACTCTGTGTTCAGGCCTAGAACTCTTCATCCGCGGGGCTCCAGTGCAACCCCCTCCAACCCCCATCAGGATCTGAAAGCAAGGAGGACCAGCGTCCAGGGCCTGATTTCTGGGCACCCAGAATTTGTAGAAGTTCTGGGAAGAAGTTCTCATGGAAGCTGAGGGGAGAGAGACGCACGTCGGTGAGCTCTGGGCCTAGCCAAGTTTCTATATTTTAAAGGGAGAACAATGTACCTGCCCTTGTCCTCACCTGAAGACAAACACAGGAGCAAAATTAAGCAGCGGAGCAACTTTCTGGAAAGGAGCTTAGGGAGAGAAAGCTGGTGCGAAACCGAGTGCGCGCTAGGCGTGTGCGCCCGGGGAGCAAGGCGTGCCCGGGAGTGTTCGCAGTGGCGTTGGGATGCCCGCGACACCTATGCGCAGTTATTTATAAACTCATTGCGGGCATCAGGGTACCCACGACGCCGTTCGTGTCGTTCGTTCCCTTCCTCCTGGAAGGGAAGGGCAAACAAAGCAGTCCTTGGCAACGCTCAACTTCTCCGTGTCATACATGTGGTTTTCAATGTAAATGATTTAGTAAATGCCAAGGCAAAAACTGTGTTTATTTGTTTCCGTATAGAAAGATTAGCTAACGAACCCTAAGCCATCCTTCGCGCTTCTCTTTGATTCCGTCTCAGATTTACGGGCTTCTCCTCGGCTACACGACTCAAGCCATCGCCCCCGCTCCCTTGGCCCAGGCAAAGAGAGCCCCAGGCTCCGATTCCCGCCGCAGCTCAGAGCAAAGCGATTGCAGGATTTATCAACCCCCCTCCCAGGACCTCGGATTTCATCTCTTTCTTTTCCCCCTGCATGTTCAGTTTGTTTTTTCAAGACCTAAGCAATTTTTAATGTACTCTATACTTCCCGCTTAATCCTCGTCGTTTATTGTATAATTATAGTTTCAAAGTGATTATGTAATTAAAATCATGTTTCGTTGCAGCAGGACTTCAAAAGGGCGGCAGACCCCGGCTCTGGCATTATTTTCTGGTGATGTAATAATTTCCCTGTGATATTTAAAATAAACACATTAGTCCAAGAATTCTAAACATGTCTCAAAGTATATAGTAGGCTTGATTGGCACGAGGCTGGGTTGTAAAGAAATGGTAAAACCTATCACTAGTTTAATATATTTCTATGCTCCCATGCAGGGTAAATTATAGGATAATGGGGCGCAGGCGATGGTAAGCTCTGTTTATATAATCCATTTCTTCACACGAGTTCCCATTGCTTTCCCTTCCCTTTGCTGTATGTGGTGGTTCTCTGATCCCCTGACCCCAGCCATGTGTTTTCACTTTTTCTTCTGATCTCAATTCCATGACCAGCGGGGAATAAAATACAAATTGAATAGTAACCATTCACAGGCCGCTCTTTTCAAACTGTTGTTAAAACCTCTTTGTCTTGTCTAGCGGTCGATAGATAAATGTGTTGTGTTTCGCCTGACTTTTTTTTCCCCTTCTTCCTCTTTTTTTCCCGTGGCCAAGGAAAAAATAACCCTCCTCAGTCTAATTATGCTCTTTAAAAATTAAAACCCACACCTCCTTTCAAATCCTCTCCTGCGCGTCCCGCTCTCCCCGGTCGGCCCATTGGTTCGGCAGCGGTAGGAGACGCGGTGGATTCCACCACGTGAAATAAAGAAGCGGCGGGAGCCGAGCGCGGCTGGGGGAAGGCGCGGTGCCCCCGTGTGAGGTCCGCGCCATTGTCCTGCGGCCTGAAGATTCATTTAACATCGAACCTGTATCGCCTCTGATCTCCTAGCGCAGCGCCCAGAATCGGCTCCGAGGGCCGGGGCTGCCCCTCCTAGGAATCGAAGGGGACAAGGAGGGAGGAAGCCTGGGAGAGGAAAGTTAAAATGAAAAATAAATCTCCTCCTTCGCCTGCCTTTTTTTTTTTTTTTTTTTTTTTTTTTTTTTTTCATATCCAGACTTGCTTTCGGGGCAAGGTGGACAAGACGCGGAGCTGTTTTACAGCTTTTCTCCAAAATGAGAAACATAATGGCTCCTGATTTCTGGATCTTGCCTTTCCCAGATCTCTCTCCTTTCTACCTCCTCAGCTTCTTCTTGGGAACGTAAAGGCAAAAAAACTAATTGTAGAAACTCCTATCCTGCGGCCCGCCCTCGTTTTCATCAGAGCTTCTTCGGGGTCAATGGCGCGGTAGCGTCTTTGTTACTCCACTGCCAACGCCCGAGGGCTAGAGGGGCGGGAGTGGGAACTTCTGCGGGCGCGGGACCCACTGTTTCTGCCTCTCCAACGGCTCGGCTGTGTGAAAGCGAGCGACGCTGTCCTTCCCGGGAGGGAGAAGGGTCGCCACAGGGTGACTGGGAAGCCCTTTCCTTGGGCGCGCGACGCCCAGGGCGCACGACTCTGCCGCCCGGGTTTGCCCTCGGAGCGCCGGCTGGCCGGGCGGGGGCGCCTAGCGGTGGAGCCGGGAGCGCCTAGCGGTGGAGCCGGGAGCTCGCGACGTCCAGCGCCACCAGGCTGCTCGCCTCGTCCGGGTAGGGTTTCCTCGGAGGCGCAAACCCCCCGAAATCCTCGAAGCCGCTTGACAGCGCTCTTAGCCGTCGGCCCGCGTACCTGTAAACTGAGCCCCGCTCACATGCTTCACATTAAACCTCCGTGCCCGGTGCCTTTTCTCTTTTTTTCCTCCGAAAGAGTTCTTATAAACTTCCCTTCGTTTATGTAGCCTGGTTTTCATTGCTCCGGTTTTGCATGGGTTGCCTTTGTTTAGTTTATTAACCCACGGGGTTACTTTAACTAAACATTTGGGCTGAATACTTTAGAGTTGGGTTTCAACGTTTTCTAACGAAATTACTGAGTTTTTTGAAGCCGCACAGAGAACGCTGTGTTGAGTTTATTAGTCAATTTAACAGACTATAAGGGAGGAAAAAAATGCACTCAGGACAGTCCGGGTTCGTATCCACTGGGCGGAAGCAGCTGGCTAACCCTGGGGTCGGGGCTTTAACCGAGCGAACCACGCGGCGCGACAATTGGGGCGCGCTTCCAGCGGCAGCAAAGCGCTCACCCCGGACCTGGGGGCCTTCTCCGTACCCCAGCACCCTACCGGCTCCCCAAGGCGCGCGCACGAGCTGCCATCGCTGCACGGAGTTCCGACCCGGCTCCTTGCCAGGCCAGCACAGCCCGCCCGCGCAGAAGAGGGGGACACGGGAGAGGGCGGGGCCCTGAGACTCGCCTGTGTGTCCCCCGCCGGGCCACTCTGGCGTTTTGTCCCGGCTCTCACCACGCAGTTCGGTGCCAGCGAGGGAAGGGCACAGAGGCCCCCGGTGGGACAATCCATGATAAAGGAGTACTGGTGGAATCTGCCAGAAAGATTGAAGACGAATGGGCAGCCGTTGAGAGGGGCGGGGAGCAAGCTGGCCACCCCATCCCGGGCTAGGGTGCGCCCTGGGCCCATCTGGAAGCTGTGGGGGCTTTGTCCCAAGCCCAAGGAACACCTGGGCAGCCGGGAGGGTTGGACGCACTGCGGGGTGCGGCCTACCCTCCGAAAAACGGCAGTTCCAGGCAGAACCCAGCCACCCACCGCCTGTTTGGCCTAAGTGAGCTGGAATGACTGAGATAATCCAATAAGGATGCTGCTTCCCCAGTAGGCCCTACCTGGGGCAATGACAAGGACTTTTCTCCACAGTTTCCTAATCAGCTACCACCAACCTCTTTCCCTACTCTCACAGACTCTCTTTTCTTCTGTAGGATTTTGGTACTAAGAGATGGCCTAGCCAAAACGTCCTCGACTGTAGGCATCTTGGATGAAACCCAGAACTTTGTTGTGTTTTTTCGGTGGAGGTAATGAAGTGGAATCCCAAACAGAAAAAAACCCTTCAACTAGCTAGGCGATAGGGGGTAGAAAGGAGTGAAACATTGTTCTGAACACCTATCCCGAGCTGGCCATCAGAGTTTCACATGGGTGAAAAACAGGGTGTCTACTACAACAAGCAGGCCCCAGGGCTCTGGATCCCAACCCTTTAAAACTGAATTACAACAAGTAGGACTGTATATGCAAGAAGTTCAAAATTTGAAAGATATAAAACTGTGTAACAGAGGCTCCCAATTCCCCTCCCTAGTGGGTTCCCCTCAGGCTCCCACGTCCCCTCCCTAGTGGGTTCTTGTAAATTGTTCCAGAGAAAATTGAAAGCTTTTGCAAAAGGCTTACCCCACTTCTTTCCTTGCTCTGCTTCCACCCTCTGGTACCCCCTGTTCATTTGACTCTTCAAAGCCTCCAAGAGGGCCTCCACCTCCTTAGAGGCTGACATGTGCAGTGTCCCCTTTTTCCTAGTAGGGACCTGCTACTTCCTTCCTTGAGGCCTGCTAGCCTGTCAAACTCAGTAGAGCTCAAAAAGACTCCTTCGGGTAAAGGTGCAGCCCAGTCCCCTCTCCTTGCTATTTTCCAAGTCCATGCTTTGCCTCTCCTGTCTTTTTTCCTCCATGTCCTCTGTCCGTTCTGTAGGCCAATCCTTCATTCCTCCTCATTTGGATCAGTGGGACAGCCTGCCAGCCAGCCTCCCATTCTTCCATTCCCTTCCCTCCAGCCCACCCAACGCTCACCATGACAGCAATTGTCTAAGGCCAACTTGACGTCCCTTATCTCACCAAAAGCCTCTGTGGCTTTCCCTGCCTCTGAGTCACCAGGCTGCACACTGCTGATTGAACAAGATCCCACCAGATCCACTGCAGAAGTTTGGTGGTGTCCCGGAGCCTGTCTGACTCGTACCTCCCTGGGATGACCTTGGCTCCAATACCAGTTCTCTTGCCCACCTCTCCTGTGAGCACTTGTCTTCTCACCTTCTCCAGCAGTCTGATTCCTCTGGCTCTCCTGCCCCCAGACCTTCTCTTGAACTTTCTCACGCCTGGTATCCCCTTTTCCCATCTCTGCTGGTCAAAATCCTCCAAGGCTTTGCAAAACCCCTCCATCCCCTGACTCTCACAGTAATATGTTTGCTACCATTGATGTAGATGTGTTTCAGAGTCATTCAGGTGTTTGCCCTGTTTCCTCTCCTAGATTATAAACTTAATTCCTAGCGCATACAAAACAAGCAATAATGTGTTTTTTTCACTTAATAACACCCCCCTCACTAATCCTCTTTTCTCCACCCCTCCAATAAAAGAAAGCAAGAAAACTCCAATAAATACTGAAGTACCTTTCTCTTTCCTAAATCTAAATACTAGTTAATATTAGTTGTTAGAGCCTTACAAAAGTAAATCTCACTGAGGCGTGCCTTATTTACAGGATTAGCCCCTTTAGAATACATGTGCATTTAAAGAGAACTGGTTATTTTAAGCCATCTCCACATTAGTCAGGGAGGTGGGGTGGGGTTGGGCTACGTGGGCTGTTGTTCACTGCAGTGGAAGAGTGAATGGTAACTTAGGGCTCTATTTCTGACAGGTTTTAGATGCCTGATGAAAATGTTGTCCCTTCAGAATGTTCTACATATTATCTATCGCTGAAGGTCTGGGTGACTACCCAGATTTCATTTCATAAACATTCTTCCTCATACTCTCTGCTCTTCAGGGGAAGGGAGGCCTTCTCTGCAGCAGAGGAAACCTCTCCCAAGACCCCTGCATCTTTTGGTCTTTTTTTTTTTTCCTCCAGTTTTCATGAGCACAGCTTCACATTTCTAGCCTATTGGTCTGAGTCACTATGGTGCCAAGGAGTGGAGAAGAAGTTTGAGCCCCTCCCCATAGACTCCATCAGGAACCCTGAAATGAAATGTAATAGAAGTAAAACTGTGTTGACTCTGCCGGTGCATCCGTAAGCCCCCAACACGATTCCTGTCAGCCACATTGCTGTCCTTAAACCGCTTTGAGAGCTGCCACTGGTCAGACCAGGTTTTAAATGCTTGACAGTCCTTTGACAGTCTTGTTTTGTAGAGAGATTTTATGAGTCTCCACTTCCGCTACTGTAGGGGGCAGAGTGACAAAGGGTAATTCATTTTCAACTAGCCCTTACTGTTCACCAACTACAACATCAAACACCAAGCAGGTGCTGGGGATGAGGCATCTTGTCCACTGCTGTGTGGGGGCTGCTGTGGACAAGATGTACAAAGGCCCTGCTTTCTTAGGACTTCCCTTCCTGATAGAGGGACTAGAGTAATGTATTTTGGGCTTAACCTCATGGTACCCAGTCTCAGCTGATGGAGAGAACACTGAGCTCAGAGTCAGCCTTGAGCTCCTCTAGTCCATTTATGCTGTTTATATTTCTAGAATGATTTACTTGACCTCACCCATCAGTTTCTCACCTCATCTCTTGGAAGCTTTCTGAGACTGACTAAGTCAATGTGCACCCAGATCTTCTAAATGTGAAATATTCAGATGATCAGGTCTGGAAGTTTAATTGTGATTATAAAAGGAAATCTGATCAGTTCTGTGTAATAGCAAAAACAGACACACACTCCTCTCTCCTACTCCCCACCCCCAAGAAAAAAAAAACAAACACCCTGGAAAGAATCTGAAGTTAAAATAAAAAGCAGCTGGCAGTGGGCCCATTGTGTGTGATGATAATTAGACAAATGTTTTCCAAGTATGGGACGATGTTATGAAGACAATGGTTAGGAGGAAAAAAAACTTACGAAAGAATTTAGTGAATCAGTGATTCCTGCTTACCTACAAAGGGTTTAAGTGACATACATGTCTCACAATCTCGAATTTGGTACCTTTTATTCATTTTTTTCCATGCATCCTGGGAAACATATCTTCAGCTAAAAGAGTGAAGAAAAACTTGAGGCTTGATTTACAAAAATTAAAGCCACAACTAGGCCTTGGATCAAGGTTGTGTCCTGGGCCTGGAAAGCCTCATCCTTCATTGGCTCAAAGCTTTCCTGCCCCGAGGAAAAAGAGTTAAGAGTCTTAAGCTAAAGCAGCTCTTCTGCCATGTGGGACTCTGACTTGGTTGACCCTCTCCCAAATTGTTGTAATCCTGAGTCTGGAATGGATATAGATCTGGTTGGGGTGAAGGCTGCCTCCTGTTTCTGGGTGGCTTGGGGTCTTCTGAGCAGGCCTGGGTGGGGGTGGGAGCTGCGGTGGAGGAAAAGCAGGTAACACTAGCAAGCTGGCCAACTCTGTGCAAGATCCATGCCTCCCTTTCCCCTTCCCATCCCCCAACCAAATTGTGCTGTTTAGAAATCATACCTATTAGACATTTACACCTTAGTGTGAATTTTAAGGTCCTATGCTAACTCACCCAGGGTTATTTACCTTTTAAGCTTGGGCTTTGATGGTAGAAGAAAGTAATTCATCCCTATTTAAATAATTTCCAGTATGCAAACATGAGGAGGGTTTTTGTGGAAAAGGATTTGAAAGGGAAATAGGAAACAAACTCTCTAAGTTAGACAGTGCAGGGCTGGGAATAAACTGATGAAATCCCCTCTGCCAGAGCCAAAGAGAGGTAGCACAGTGGGCTAGAGATGGAAGAAAGAGAAACTGTAGGGAGACTACCTTGGTTTATTTGTTTTATTTATTTATTCAGATGGAGTTTTGCTCTTTTTGCCCAGGCTGGAGTGCAATGTCATGACCTCGGCTCATTGCAGCCTCCACTTCCCAGGTTCAAGTGATTCTCCTGCCTCAGCCTCCCGAGTAGCTGGGATTACAGGTGTGTTCCACCACGCCTGGCTAATTTTGTATTTTTTATAGAGATGGGGTTTCACCATCTTGGCCAGGCTGGTCTCGAACTCCTGATCTCAGGTGATCCGCCTGCCTCAGCCTCCCAAAGTGCTGGGATTACAGGTATGAGCTGACACGCTCGGCCTACCTTGGTTTAATGAGTGGACCAGTTTGCTCTCTGCTTCAAAGACAGGAAGAACAGCCAGCCTACAGTGTCTACAGCATTTACCCTGAACTCTTGGCAACTCTGACCTCTTCCCTTGGTCCACCCTCAGATTCTAAGACAGGTGTGTGTTATCTGTTGATGGGAAAGATGGTGGCTACTCTGTTCAGAACCAGCCTTGGAAATGCTTAGAAACAGGGACAACTGCAAAGTATATTCGATGTACACAACATATATTATGTCCCTGGCTGATAGGCATTGGGTATTTACTGGTTTGCCTCTAGAGAAAGTAAAAAGCAGGTTTTTAATTTTCTTTTTAATTAAGGACGGGTTTGAAAAATAAGAGCCCACTTTCTGAATATAAAAGACACACGCACTGTGCAAAAAAAGTGCAAATACAAAAAAGTACAAAGAAGAAAGTGTAAAACAAAAACCCAAACAACTCAAAATCCTACCCAGAAGTAAGCATGACTAACATTTATGAGAACCATTTTCCAGAGTAACTCTCTAGGCATGGAAGTACTTATAGCTTGATATCTATAGCATCGCATGAATGGGCTGTATCACATGGGCTCCTCTACGTGACAGGGCCTGCACATCTTTCCATGACAATGCATATAGAGTTTCATTACATTTTTCCTTTTTTTTTTGGTGTCAAACATACACATAGGAAAGTGCACAAATCACACATGTGTGGTGCAATGAATTTTCACAAAGTGAACACACCTAGGTTACCAGCAGCCAGATCAAGAAACAGGACATTTCCAGCATTCCAGAAGCTTGTCTTGCCCCCTTCTCGAACTCCTGGCCTCAAGCAAGCTGCCTGCCTCAGCCTCCCAAAGTACTGGAATTACAGGCATGAGCCACCGCACACAGCCTGGTGCTGGATTTGTCACACAATTTTAGTACGAAATTGTATAAAACATACAATTTTAGTACAATTACTAAAAAGCAAACTAAATCAGGAGTCCACCTCCAGAATTGGAAACAACTCAGTCTCTGATTCTGTTTGTGAAGACATGAGTGTAATAATGTGCCCTCTTACATTCATATTCTTTACTCTAAGACGCTGACAGTAGTAGCTCTCTCAGCCTGAATTGTCAATATTACCTGCAACAACCTTTGGCAAGATAATCATTGAGCTATAAGGCTCCAATTACTATCAATTATAAACAAGGATCATTACATTTTTTATTTTAAAAACAGTTAATACATTCACATGGTTGAAGAACCAAGACAACATGGGAAGTATGAATCAAGACATCTCGTTCCTATACTGGTGCCTGCTCTCCACTTCCCTGGCCCTGAAGTGTATAGCCAGTTACATCGGCTTCCTCTATACCCCACAGTGTTCATGTAAATGTAAGTGTATTTTTTATTCTACCCCACCTTTTTAATGCAAAAGGTAACATATGGTTTATACTTAACTTGTCCAACCCATGGCCCATGGACCGCATGCACCCCAGGATGGCTTTGAATGAGTCCCAACACAAATTCGTAAACTTTCTTAAAATATTATGAGTTTTTTTAGTGATTTTTTTTTTAGCTTGTCAGCTATCGTTAATGTATTTTACGAGTGATCCAAGACAACTTTTCTTATTCTGATGTGGCCCAGGGAAGCCAAAAAGTTGGGCACCCCTGGCTTCCACTGTTCTGTGTCCTCCATTTTGATTTAAGTCTATATCCTGAGCTCCTTTCATATCGATGCACAGGGAACAACAAGGATCTTAATGGTTCTGTTAATGAAGGCAGGGGCAGCTACTACATGGAGGAGAACTTGATATTTGAGTACACCCTCCTACTTTTTAGTTTTTCCCTTCATTAAAGTTTTCCCAGTTTTACATGTGTACGCAATCTTCCTGGAAGCAACAGAAGCGGTGCCAACCTTCCTCAAAGAAAGGAAGATGGATCACTTTAGCTATTTTTCTCCCTTTCATCTAGAAAAGCACTTTTTTGGGGAACGTTTTTATACATGACTTGAGCTCATTATCCAAAGTTGGTCATAAAAAGAGAGTTTGCGCCTGCTTTTGGCTTCATCAGTCACACTCCAGACTCACATCTTCAAACCGCCCCCTTCCCTGGTCTGAAGGTCCGAGTTTCCCATTGTGAGCTGAATGTTGCCACTGAGGTTTCCACCAGAGCGCCTTCTCCATGCCAGACACTGATCCAGGCTCTGAGGCTTCAGCACCATCGGGTAGACAGAAGTTCTGCTCTCCTGGGGCTTACACCATGTTATGCGGGGCAGAGGACAAACACTGACAAACAAGAAACATTCAGGTAGTCCCAAGGGCCATGAAGAAAAAGAAAACAAAAAAAAAAAAACATGGAAAAGGGGCAAGACACTAAGTAGGTTATGACTTCGGGTTGGTGGTCAGGGGGCCCTTTCTGAAGAGGTGATGTGGAAGCTGAGCCAGCTATGGGAAGATGTGAGAGAAGAATATTTTAGGTAGGAGTTAGAGAGTGATATCCTTCAGAAACAAACTAAGCATTTGTCTGGCGCCTCATGCACAAGTATAAAAACCTGGGGTTCATCACGTTTCCTGGAGACCCTTGCACTTCTCCGATCCCCTCGGGATCTTATCAGTCTCCTGGGAGCCTCCTCGGAAGCCCTGGCAGCCCTTTTGCCCTCAGCCTGCCTTCCACCCCTACATCCCACTATTCCCAAAGTCTCTGCATCCGCCCAGCTAGTTTCCACTGTCACCACCTTTTGCCAGCCCTTATTGCCTCCTGTAAGGTTACACTGAATTTTCAAAAGAAACAAACCTTCAAGGCAATTGGAGAGAATGACAACTTGACAGTAATTAGGGCCCCTCAGTCTTGGTTTGTTTTCATTACTTTTACATGGTTATGACCCGGCCCCTTCCCCTACCAAAAAAGATCAAGACTATTTCAAATCCTTACCTTGGAACTGTGGGCTTTGTTTGCTGGCTGACTGTTCCTTTTGTTTGTTTAAATCGTGCAACTTCTTTATCTCCTTTATTTATCTCACCTAGCTTGAATAGCTACTTGTCGGGAAATTGATTACCTTTGTTATGAACACAGATTACAAATGTGTAGAAAGTATGAGACAGAAAGAAAATACTTAGTCTCTGGATCTAAGATGTTGTGTCCACACACATAGCCAGGAGATGACTGAAGAAACGATCTATTTGTTTAAGCAAACACAAAAATAAGTGTTTTTGTTTTGATCTAAGTCACTTAGCACAAATAAAGACTTCTGAAGATAAATTTTTAAAAGCACCTACAGAAGGGGCAGGGCCTACACCCCCTGCCTGTGGATATGCCTGTGTTATTTTAATATCCAGGCCCCAGGTCTCCAGCTCTAGAGCCCCCATAGGTGGACCTGCAGGGCCTCAGGGACTCCTTTCTTTCTGGGATCCCAGGAGTCTGATATGATATGGCAGACCAGCCTGCTCCTGGGGTATGGGACTGCTTCCCTTTCTTCCTGGGCTGTGCTGGCTGATTATTTCTACGGAGGTAGGACTGAAGGAGAGGAACAGGCAGGGAATAGAAAACCTCATAACCTCTCAAGTCTAAAAGGGTAAATTTGGCACCAAGTTAGGGATGCAGGCTTTTATCACATTTCTGTTTCTGGACAGCCCTTTGTGAGTATTCTGCAGTGATTGAGGTTTCGTCAAGCAAACCAGAATGTCTTTTACATTACTTTTCTCATAGCAGCAGTGCCTCACACTTGGTGAGCATTCAGAGTAGGTTTGTTGATTAGATTTCACTTGTTCATTCAGCAGATATTTTATTGAGCACTTACTTTGAGTCAGGCATAGTTCTAAGGATTGGGGATACAACAATGAACAAACAGACAAAAGTTCCTGTTCCTGAGGAGCTTACATGTTTTGAAACATTGGGAGCAATTCCAGTTCTGCCACTTCATATAGGGATGATCCCAGGAAAGTATTTTCCTTAGTTCAGTTTTCTTATATCTGTCAAAAATTTGACTAAAGCCTTTGAAGACCACGGCCTGACTCCAGTCTCAGCCCTCACCAGCTGCCTGCCCATGTAACTCTCTCTGAGCTTTGGTTTTCCATTTGAAAAATAGGCATGATAATGCCTTATTAGAGATATTGTGGTGTTAAATAGATAGCATACATAAAGTACTGTGTGTCGTATGCACTAAGTGCTAAATGACTGCCATTATTATTACTAGGTGCTCTTGAGGATATAATAAAATTTCATATAGTTTCTGTCCCACTGGGATTCAATATCTACTCAGGAGGCCAGACTAAAAGCAAGACATAATCACTGAGCAATGCCAGAGAGCATATAATTAAGTGGTTCGGTAAATTGTAGGGTGCTAAGTATAAATGCCATAGGAATTCAGAGGAGGAAAAGATGGATTTAGGCTGCTGGAGGGTTGGACTTGTGCCTGGATCTGCAGGAGAGGCATAAAGGAAGATTCAAAGGGCCTTTCTAGGCCCGAGGACTGAGGCAGAGGTGAGCGTGTGGGTGGTAAGAAGTTGGCTGTATGGAAAGGTAGAGTCAAATCACAGCAGTCAGGGAAAGCCCAGCAATGGAATTTAGACTTGGTATGAGAAGAGAAAAGATACATCAGTCTTAAAATTCCCACTCAGGTCAATCTAGGTCAACAGAAGAGAGAGGAGAATACTACTGTCGTTCACTCTGGGTCCTCACCCTGAGTGAGGAAGGCAGACTGGTGGGTGGGTAACAGAGGAGGGGTCCTAAATAGGGCTGTTTTGGGGAGATGTGAGAACTTATTAATAACCCCCATAACACTAGTCAGGGATTAAGTTAGTAGGCTTGTGAAAAGCACTTTAAAACTAAGCAGTTTGATTTTTAGTGTTAATTTCAGGGTATAATGTAACCTGTAGGGATGGCACTACTATTTGACTTGCCAGTCTGGGGCAGGAGGTTATAAGAGTTGGCAGAAGCATGGAGAGGACAAACACCAACCTTTTGTGCTTGCCTCCTTTTCACCTCTCTGCCACCTTTCTCATAGAGCTGAGGCTGGCAGTGGGGCTCAGGACATTAACACTACTGCTTCGTTTCAGGGTCAGATTCCCCATTTGACCAGAGGATCTTGTGATCTGTGCTTTCTGTTTCCATCCTTTGGTGTGAATGACCATCACAAGCAGTGTTCAGAAGACACGTAGTTAGGCACGCCCAGTAGTGAAAAGGATCCTTTATATCTCACCTTATTTAAACCTAGAGGCTCAAAACATTTCACAAATACCAATGCAGTGGTCTTCCTCAAAGCCTAGATAAGGTAAAAGTCACAAAATAAGGTTAGACAATTCCTGCAGGTTGATGTTATCATAATGGCTAGGAACCTGAGTAGAAAAACATCAATATGCAATAATCCAATTAAAGTATCAGGGTAGGAAAATCATTTTCCTACTTTTCAGATTAAAAAAGAAAAGCAGACAGCAATGAGATAATCTGGGCTTGCTAAAGCTGAGGGAAAGGGTAGGCAGAAAAGTAAGCCCCCGAAGTCCTTTAACACATCACCCTAGGTGGCTGCAATCAGAACATTCATTGATGGGATGACTAAATTAATGTAACCAAGTGTTCTTTGTTAAAAATTTATTTTATAGATAGTTTTCTTATTTTTTAACTGTAGTAAAATATATATAACATAAAATTTATCATCTTAACCATTGTTATTATTATTATTATTATTATATTGAGAGAAAGAAAGCATCTCACTTCTTGCCCAGGCTGGAGTGCAATGGTGCAATTAGAACTCACTGCAGCCTAAACTTCCAGGGCTCAAGCCATCCTCCCACCTTAGCTCTCAAGTAGCTGGGACTATAGGTGCACACCACCATGCCTGGCAATTTTTTAATTTAATTTAATTTAATTTTATTTTATTTTATTTTATTTTATTTTATTTTATTGGTAAAGACAGGGTCTCGCTTTGTTGTCCAGGCCCGTCTCAAACTCCCAGGCTTAAGCAATCCTCCAGCCTCAGCCTCCCAAAGTGTTGAGATTATAGGCATGAGCCACTGTACTGGCCTCCATCTTAACCATGTACAGTCAAGATATGCAGTTCAGTAGTGTATTAGTTTGTTCTCACACTGCTATGAAGAAATACCCGAGACTGGGTACTTTTTAAAGGAAAGAGGTTTAATTGACTCACAGTTCTGCAGGGTTGGGGAGGCCTCAGGAAACTTACAATCACGGTGAAAGGGGAAGCAAACACGTCCTTCTTCACATGGAAGTGCGAGAGAGAAGAATGAGAGTGAAGGGTGGGGGAAAACCCCTTATAAAACCATTGGATCTTATGAGAACTCACTCACTCTCACGAAAACAGCATGAGGGTAACTGCTCCCATGATTCAATTACCTCTCACCAGTCCCCCCAGTGATATGTGGGGATTATGGGAACTGTAATTAAAGATGAGATTTGGGTGGGGACACAGCCAAACCATATCAAGTAGTTTTAGTGCATTCATTTGTGTGCATGCAATCTCCACAATTCTTTTGATCTTGCAAAGCTGAAACTGTACCCATTAAACAATAACTTCCCATTCCTACCCCCTCGCCAAACTCTTGGCAACCACCATTCTACTTTCTGTCTTTGTGAATTTGACTATTCTAGGTACCACATATAACTAGAATCATACAATATTTATCCCTTTGTGACTGGCTTGTTTCACTTAGTGTAATATCTTCAAAGTTCATCCATGTTGTAGCATGAGTCAGAATTTCCTTCCTTTTAAAGGCTGAACAATATCCCATTGTATTCATGTACTACACTTTGCTTATCCATTCATCTGTCAGTGGACAGTATTTATTTATTTTTAAGGTGACTTTTTAAAATTTAATGTTTTGTATGGGTTACACATTCACATGGTTCAAAATTCAAATATTATAGAAAAGTAAATGTTGAGTCTCTCTTCTGCCCCAACAGCCACCTAGCTTCTTTCTCCATAAACCACCAATATAATTTGTTTCCTGAAGATCCTTCCAGAATTGTTTACACACATGTACAAACGGTAGCATACTATACATGCTGTTTTGCAACTTGCTTTTTTGACTTAACATTTCTTGGAGATATATACATTCATAGAATGTATATATACATGTACATTGTATTAGTCAGGGTTCTCCAGAGAAACAGAACCAGTAAGCTACAGAATCTATCTGTACAGTCTCACACACACACACACACACACACACACACACACAGAAGGAGATTTATTATGAGGGATTGGCTCACATGATTATGGAGGTTAAGAAGTTCTGCGATCTGCTATCTGCAAGCTGGAGACCCAGGAAAGTTGGTAGTGAAGTTCTAGTCCAAGTCTGAAGCCCCAGGAACCAGAAGCTCTGATGTTTGACGACAGAAGATAGATGTCCCCGCTCAAGCAGAGAGAACAAATTTGCCCTTGTTTAGCCTTTATGTTTGAGTCAGTCCCTCAACAGATTGGATTATGTCCACCCATGTTAGGGAGGGTGGATTTTCTTTACTCAGCCTACCTTCTCAAATGCTAGTCTCTTCTGGAAACACCCTCACAGACACACCCAGACATAATGTTTTACCAGTCATCTGGGTATCGCTTAGCCCAGTCAAGCTGACATGTAAAATTAACCATCACAGCCGGGCGCAGTGGCTCACACTTGTAATCCCAGCACTTTGGGAAGCCAAGGCAGGCGGATCGCAAGATCAGGAGATCAAGACCATCTTGGCTAACACGGTGAAACCCCGTCTCTACTAAAAATACAAAAAATTAGCTGAGCATGGTGGCACGTGCCTGTAGTCCCAGCTACTCAGGAGGCTGAGGCAGAAGAATTGCTTGAACCTGGGACGCGTAGGTTGCAGTGAGCCGAGATGATGCCACTGCACTCCAGCCGAAAGAGCGAGAATCTGCCTCAAAAAAAAAAAAAAAAGAAAAGAAAAAGAAAAAGAAAAAGAAAAATTAACCATCACATGCATACATACACCATCTACATATCTGCATAATATTCTTCTCTGTAATGTATTTGTCAAGTCCTCTATTGATTGATATTTAAATTGTTTACAATCTTTTGCAAATAATCCTACAATTGGAAAGTAACATGTTACATTTGTCATTTTACACAAGTGAGAATACTTGTAGGATAAATTCTTTGAAATGGAACTACTTCATCAAGTGTTCATTTGTCAAAATGTAAGATTGTGATAGATATTGCCAAACTGACTTACATCAATTTTTACCCCTACCAGCAATGTATGAGTTGCTTCTTCACATCTTTTATATGATGAACTACTTACTATTTAATCTAAAGTAGTTCAAATGTTAGGAACACTGTAAATGATGCCACAGCCCTATGAAAAGAGCATTCTTCTCCCTTCTTTTTCACTCTTCTCTTTGGGCAATTTTTGCGCCAAACTTCTGCATTTTTGACTAGGCTGATTCAAGTTGCAGGAACAGAGAAAACAGATAGCTTAGGTTTGGCGCTGGGATAGGGAGCATTTCACCCAGGCCATCTAAAGTGAGTGAGTGAATGCTCTTGTCCAATAGCTGTTTCATGACCTTCCTGAAATGACGGTGGTGGTCTGCATACAAAGTTTCCCACGTAGGTGTCCACATCATTAAACCCTCTTCACCATCAGCCCTAATTAGCCACCTCCTTAAGCTGAGCAGGATGTGCAACTCTGTAGCCCGCAGACTCTTTCTCCAGGCCAGGCGCCAGCCCTTCCAGCTCAGTAGGGCTCTCTGGGAGAGTCTAACACAGTTGCAACCTGACTAGGTTCTTCCTGGGGTAAAGACCAACACTCTCACTGCCTAATCTTTATCAAACACTAGCTGTTTAAAAGCCATTTCAAAGAGAGGTGTCCTGAGTTCCCTGATTTGTTTTGACAGCTAATGATCTAAGTGCCATTTAGTATTGTGAACACAGACAGCAGAATGACAGAGTGGGACTGGGACCTGGCCAACCCCTTCCAGCCCAGCACATAGTAGTAGGTGCTTATTGGGTGTTCCTCATGTATCTCACTCAAGCCCCATAACCACCCCTTCAAGTATTATTTCACCTATTTTATAATCAAGATTCCAGAGAAGCAAAGTAACTTACTCCAGATAATGGAGCTAACTGATGGTAGAAATCATGTTTTAACGTTGGTATTGTGCTCACATCTCCACTGGACCTTCCTGTTGCAGCTTTTCCTTATGGTGCACCTCCAGCCTGGAGAGTCCTCACCACTCCCGCCAGCCCTTCACCCTGCCCAGTCTGGAACTGGCTCATTAGGAGGCCTGTGGCCAGCCCAGCACAGATGTTCATCAACCCTAGCCAACTGGAGCTTTCGGAGGGGCTGAAGGCAGTAGGAGATAAAAGGAAAGCACCACCCAGTGTTCCCAGAGTGATGGAGTCCAAACTAAACTTCAAGCACTTCCTCCTGTCTGGACTGCCACTTCCCCTATATGCTCATCATGGCCCCTGGCCCTGGCTTGTCCCTGTCACCCTAGAAGAGCCACTGATCTCTCTCTCTGCCCTTAGGCCAAGCCCTCCCCCCTCTGCTCCCATAGCAACCACTCCCAACACAATGAATTATAAAACTGTTTCCTCCTCTGTCAACACTCACTAGGAGCTTCTTGAGAGTGATATTTGATATCGTTAGGTGCTCACCTTTTTAGCCCCAGTTCCTCACTCAGAATAGACCCGTCCTAAAGTTTGTTAACCTGAACTGAACTCTCTCACGTGATCCAATAGTACATGGGTAAGATCCAAGAATCAAAGATGAAGCCAAAAGACCAGTTGGGGAGGTGAGCCACAGAGTGGGCAGATCCAGAATCTTTGCTTGGGAAAAGATGCCTGAGGTCCTCCTTAGGGGTGGCAGCCCCATATTCATGGGTGGTCAATCTAGGTTAGAGAAAAAGGGTCAGAGTAGAACATGCCCATCCCATCCCTGAAAGTCCTGGATTCAGGCCCCACCTCTCCTGAGAAGTCCATTCTGCCTGCTTCAATGCCTTAGATTTCTCTTTTTTCTCTAATTCCAAAGTATTCTTCCTATGCACTCTTGTATGTGGCTTTGTTCTAACTGGACATGACTTTGGACATATAATGTGTTTCTCCAAATCCTTACAGCTAACCCTTATTTAGCACAGTCTATATGTCTAATGCTGTTCTAGGCCTAGATACATATTTGATCTCATTAATCTTCACAGTGACCCTACATGGAAGGTACTATTATTATAACCTTTCTACAGAAATAGAAATTGAGGCACAGAAGTGTTAAGTCGGTTGCCCAAAGTCACACAGTTGATAAGTGGTAGGGCCCAGAATCAAACTCAGGTAGTCTGGCTTCAGAATCTGTGTTCTTAATCATCCCAAGTGGAATGGAAGCCCCTGAAAAGTCACACTTTCACCCACTCCCCACCAATCTGTGGAGCCCTGCACACTGAGTAAGAATCTCAGTAACATCCTTTGAAGAACAGTGAGTAATAGGATAGCTGACCCAGACCTGCCTATGCCTGGGGATGTTATAGCTTAGGTCGGGGCCACCTGGGTTTCAAAAAGTGTTAGCTCTTTTTGATGTCCCTTTATGTCATTACGGCCAAGGGTGCCTTTGGGTGTAGATCATGTCTTGGAGATCTTCTCCTCCTAGCCTTCCCCTTTCTGTGGATCTCTGCTGATTTATTCCCGGTAATAAGGAAAGAAAGCCGGGAAGCACTTTTCCCAAGGAGTGTTAGTGTGTGTTTGTTCTTCATTAATGAGATGGTGGAAACCATGCCAGCTGGAGTTTTACTAACCTGAAAGCCCTTGAATCTGACCTTTCCAGTATGGCCTTCAGTCTAGGAAGTAGACACCAGAAGCTGACGGTGACAGAGCAGGTGAGTTTTATAGGTTGGAGGTATCCTAGGGTTGTGGGGGAACTGGGAGTTACTATTCCCACTGTCTTAGGTGGGGGTGGAGGAAGTAGATCTTTAGCTTCACAAACAAATGGGATAATTACACAGTCAGTTACTGCTCTTGCATTCACTTATAGTTCTTAGGAGGGTGAGGAAGAGAGAGAAAAAGGGGATGGACCTGCTGGGATAACATGAATTAGATCTTGGATAACGGATTTCTGACCAGCTCATTTTCCCAAGGTGTAGCATAGCAGAGCTTTTCCTCTACTACCCAGGCCTCTTTGGGGCTCAATTTGCATTAAGCATAAAGTTAGTGCTTGGAGTGTGTTTACTCTCATCTGGAAGTGGGTCATAGCATTCTACCATCAGGAAAGTAAACCAGCCCTAAATACCACATTGAGAACACCAAGGGTCTCGGTTAGCCACTTAGCGCTGGGGCTTGACGAAGGCTCTCCTGCACACCCCACCCCCTCAAAATCGAACCAGAGTGATTTATGCCAGGTTAGAAGTAAAGGAGGCTGCTTTTAGTTATTTCACTGAATGTGCCTCCTGCAGGGTGGCCAGCTGGTGAAACACCCGTGTGGGCTGCTCAAGTTTTCATATTGATTTGCAAAGGCTCCCACTGATCCAAATGTCATAGCTGGTCTAGTATTCAAAGTTTAAATTCCTTGATTCGGGTCAACTGTTTTGTGCAAACCGAACCTGATGACAGTCTGCCCAGAATGAGTAAGTATGAACACTGATTCTAAGATGACATGACAGATCTTCAAACAAAGAAATCCGAACTTGCATATTTGCAGCGTTCACCTGCGAGGTCGACACTGACATTCTTCTTGTTCATGAAACAGTTTTGGAATCTCTCTTTGGAACTCCAGAATTTACAGTACCTTCTTTTGCATGCCTGAGGAATAGCAAAGATTTGGTTTAATTGAGGGTGCATTTGATTTTTGGAAACTATCAAAAATAATTTAGAGCCTAATCTGGTGTGTCAGGCCAGTAATCACATTGGGTGATACTATCTGGGACTTAAACCAAAAAGCATAATTATCAGGTAATAGATTTAATTTTCCTCCTGAACCAGCCCTGAAGGCTGCCAAAAAGAAGAGTATATTTTAGGCAATTGCAGCTTCCCAAAGTATTGATATCAACTTTAAAGGGCTAGTATTTACTTGGCTAAAAAGGTTATGAATTACTTGGGTTTTTAAAAATCATTCTTATTACTTGAAATCACACACATTTATGTAAAAACTCCTCCTTCTCTTAAACAACATGTGATTTCATTGGCGTTTGAGCCTATTAACCAGCACTGTTTTTCCTGTATTTGTCATAGGCCATTAATTTATTTCAATAGTCCTACCATCGCTCCTGTGTTTTCATTGGCAGCAGTCCAGTTCCTGAATGTACTGCCGAGCAAGGAGCAAGTAGTTTATCATAACAAGGGGCCAGGATTATTGTCGAGAAAAGCAGAGGGAGGTCGCATCTGCCCTGCTGGCCAGGGGCTGGAATTTGATGTGGGCTTCTTTTTTATCCAGGGCAGTTGTTCCAGGGAGGTCACCCTCTGCTGTTCAGTTCATTTCACTGTGATTTGCTAAGCGCTAAACCTGTGCCTGGTATTGGACTTGGCACTTGAGAAGGTTTAAAGAGAAGGAGAACATGGTTGCCCCCCGCTCCCCCCAGGGAGCTCATCAATAACTAACTGCAAGTGAAGAAAAGGCAAATGCCATGAAAGAGGTGCAAATAAAATGCCATGGGGCCACACAGGGGGAAAGACAGAAAAAGGCATCCCAAAGCGAGGGGTCTGGAGGCACTGCCCGCAGAGAGTGGCAAGGGTGACATTGGCAGTGTGGCCAGAGCCCAGACTGGCGCAGAATCTGCAGCCACCTACCCTTCTTCCAACAACTGAGTTCCCAGCCAAGCAGCAACAAGCCAGGCCAGTTCTGTGTATGGGATTACAGCGTTAGGTGAGAAGTTAATCACAAACATGAATCAGCCTTGTTTTTCCCTTCTAGGCTCAGCTCCCGAGCTCTGCAGGGGAGTGGACAGGGCCCCTCACTGTATGTACAGGAAATCATACTGGGGGAAACATGAAGCCAGCCATTTCTCACTAGGGCCAAGCTGTTACCTGCATCTTGAGATTACAGGGGAATTTATTACGTTACATAGGAAGAGAATCCCCTTGGTGTGACAGGCAGGAAGAAAAACCATTCGTGGGCCAACTGACTTCTTCGGTTCCACCCAGGCTGTGACCACTGGGCAGTGTCTCATTTCAGGGCCCCCCCCCCCCCCCCCCCCCCCCCCCCCCCCCCAGCTTTGTAGCTCCTCTGGGTTGAAGGCATCTAGGTCAGAAACCCTTTTGTGTTAAGGTTTCTGTTCTCTGTTTTCTCCCAGCCCAGATGGCCAGCCTATACAGAAACTCCACTTGTCTAAACCAGCAGGACTGGGTTAGGACCTGTGGTTCTGCCAAAAACCCTTCCCTTCCTAACCCTCTCCTGGAATGTCCCACACTCTCAGTCACTCTTATGTTTCCTCACATTCTTACTACTTCAGCTCTAGAGCATCCCACTTGCCACCTAATATTTGCAGGGTGGCTGTCACTTGCAAAGACTGGTGATGGTGTCTGTCTCCATCGTGTTGGAACCCTCTGGCCCTGTTTTCAGATTTCATAAATGCCACCCCTCTGTCTTGATGCTGACCTGACTGGGCAGCCTTTTAGTGAATGCTATGCTTGGCTCAGAGTCACGCCATCATGAAGTATTTCCCTGCCTTCTGAATTCTGTTTGCAAAATCCTCAGTTGCCAGCAGCTCCCTACAAAGAAAAGGCCTCGATATCATCAGAGGAAAGTAAACCTCTCTAGATTCTTAGTAAATCTTAGTAGGTAGCCAGTATTGTAAAATGTTTTCTTTATTTCCTTCTTTCATTTCTTTTAGAGCACTAAAGTTACTACATGCAACTAATTAATCAGAAAACTTTAGTGACTTTGACTTCATAGGTCACTGCACAAGCCTACTAATGTTCGAGAAATTCCATTTACCTCTGGGTTTGAATGTCACATTTATTTATGTAGCAAAAGGAATCTAATTCTTTTTCTTTTTTTTCCTTCTGCCCCAAGAAATGTTCATCTGGGAAACAAGAGCTACGGAGTACTAGCACCAAAAGGGTTTCTTACTATTAACACTTAAGTCAATCTCAAAGTTGGAGTCAAAATTAAAGTGGACTTCGGCAGTTTGATCTACAAGAGAAAACTCCTGAAGGGAGTGGATGGCCCAAAGACGGCAAGCAGGAGAGGACTGAGAAGGGATGAGAAGAGCGCACAGGAAAAGTCACACACAACACATCATTCAGGGAGGTTTTCTCCCTTCCTAACCAATAGAGCTGCACAGGGGAAGGCCCAGATAATGTGTGTGACCAGACACAGACGTGTGTCCTTTTAACATAGACACACATACACCAGAGGTTAGGCACACACGACACCCCTAAAAGTCAAAATCACTTGTTATTAACAAAGCCCATGCTCACATCTGGGCAAAGGCAGAAGGGAACGGGATGAGATCACACACAGACACACACACACGCACACACTCACCTGAGACACAGATAAACAAGCATGCTGCCTGGAGCTGTCACCTCTCTCTGTAACAGACTGCAGGGGTCTTCTCTTGGGCCTCTCCTGGTGCCTTTCAGGGCTAATTGTTTTCTCAGACCAATGTTTTTACTTTCAACACAATTAAACACATTAACAGCTCAGCTCAGCCAAGATATGCCAAGACCATGGGTTGGGGGCAGAAGGGAAGTGGTGCCCAGAAGAGGTGCATAAGGTGGGTGAGGAGACGGGAGTGGGCCTGTGGGGATGAGGGAGTTGGAGCATGAGCACCAACATTTTGGAAAACATCTGTGCCTCAAAAAAAGCTCATAGCCAACCCCAGGAACCAAATTCACAAAAAGTCTCAGTGGAAGGTGGTGGCCTCATGCTGAGGCAAGCTGTTTGTGGCACAGGCCGTGATGATGGCAGATGGGAGGCTCAACAGTTAGAAGAGTTTCTGGCTTTCAGATGAGACTTGACAACAGCCACTGGCAAATTGACGTCACGCTAGATTCTTAAAAACCGTGTGGTTTGGTCGCCTTTCAACCTACCTGCTCACTTGGATGTTCCAAGAAGGTCACCTGAGTGAGGCACTCCTCAGATGTGGGGTTTTACACTGTTCAACAACTGATGAATTTCAACTCTGCTGCAACTACCTTTCTAGGTAAGTGAGAGAAGTTTTAGGGAAATGAATCAAATTTCCCTCACACTGACTTAAGTGGAAGAATTAGTCCTTTAATTCTGAAGGATGGTTGAAAAGTGCTAATGGACATTTATATTCAGAAAATGGAAATAACTTTTCTAAAATTCCAGTCAGTTTTCCAAATACTTCCCACTGATGCACCGAGGATGTGTTCTAGTTCTTTTGACATAAAGCACACATTTAGGTAGCCCCCATATAAAGGAACGAGATACACAGAACCTCCCCACTGAAGGATTGGCGGTGCATGGAGACAGTGTGTCTTGAAGATTCATGTTCCAGGAGATGCCCAGGTGGCTAAATGGTGTGCTGGGCCCAGTGCCTTGCTGTGGCCTTCCCCCACACCATTCTACCTGGCCAGCAACTGCTCAGTGGCAGAAGACCAACAACATTCTACATGCGAGGAATCAGAGGCCTTTCCGGAGAAACAATGCCTATCCACTGAGGGAGGGGCCTGGGGCCCAGTAACTGAAGGGAGAGCTCAGAATTGAAAGAAATGTTGCAGAATGTCTAACAGGTTTCAGTGAAGGTGCCATCTCCTAATGGGCCTACAACTCCCAGAAGGCCCGGCACTTTGTTAGATGCACAGGACGCAGTGTGGAGCTCCATCCTCATGCAAAATTTATAACACAATCAATCCATGGAGTCTGTTTCCCCAATTGGAAGAGGCTTTTAGTGTATTTAAATGCCAAAGAGAAAGAACTAGTATACTCAGAGAGTGGTAGAAGATACTGGACAGGAAGAGAGATTGGGGAAGAGGCAAGAAGCAAGAATCCAGAGAACTAGTGGAGGGGTTGGTCATGAACAAAGGAGGCAGCCTCTTTCCCTGTCACAGGAGGGTAGGACTCAGCTACAACTGGGTTTATAGGTTTGGAGTCTGAGCTGCTCACCTACACTGTTCGAATTTTATGTGTAGGCAAGAGCTGGCATATATCACCTAAGTATTTTTGCAAGCACTCGGTCTTATGGAATTGGAACTGAAAAAGGGGAAAGACAATAGTGGTGAGTGGTCAGGATCCTGAAAGGAGCAAGGCTGTGTGACAGGAGTCCCTTGTATTTGTATGATGTTTTTGACATTTTTCTAAACTTTTCACTTGGAGTGCTAAGAGTTAATCAGAGAAGCTGGAAGACACCCTGGAGATGTTACTCATGCAGAGCCCAGAGATGACAGGTCTAGCAGATCCTGGAGGCGGAGCCCTTGGTTCAGCAAAGTATTTAGGGGCCATGGAGGAGCAATTTCAGCCTGGGCCTGGGTGTACTCTCTGGTGCTCAGTCAGGAAAGATGACAGCAGAGCTGCTGCATGACACCTATTATTGTTCTACCTGGAAAATCCCTTAAACGTGAGCATTTAAATTACACCCTCTCTCTGTCAATTTAAAAATGAAATTGCCTATACCTAGTTATTTCAAATAAAAGCACCTTATTCTTAGGGTTAGTGACTTTGCTTTTTTGATGCCGTGTCTCCAGACTCTCACACAACACCTGGCATATAGCAGTCACACAAGAACTCCTTGAGTAAATGAATGTCTGTAGGAGAAGAAAGTACCAAGAATAAAAATGAGAAAATAATTTGGAAATGGCTGAAAACCCACTGAAGCAATTTCTACTTCCTCTCCATCCTTATGGATTAAAGGGTTAATTTGACATTTGAATGAAAGATTTTAAATCCTTAACTTCATTATCCATCCACTGTTAACATCTTGCTTGTAGATCCTTTTAGATCTCTTTTTATATATGTATTTTTTTATTTCTCCCATTTTGCATTAATGGGATAGAACAACACATCTTATCTTATGAGCTGCTTTCCTCTTAGCAGTACGCTTTAGACATCTTTTCCCAATGTCAATAGATACCATTTTGGTGTCTAGTTCTAACTGACAGTAAATATTGTGGGTAGACATAAGGTCACTACCCAAAGGACTATGGGGAACCCTGGCGACATCTGCATTTAAGGGGTAGGCAGAAGAAGAGGGACTCATGAGAGACTTGAAAATGGGCCAAAAAGATGAGGGAAAAGCATGGAAAAGTGGTAACACAGAAGTAAGGAAGGAAGAAGTTTCAAGAAGGAGGAAGTAGCCACTGGCCCAAAAACTGCAAGAAGTTTGATCAGTCAAGGACTGAGAGGTAGAATTAATTCAGCAAGAGGTGAGTATGCTATGTTTTCCCCTGTCTCAACTTCCTCATGCTGTGAAATGAGAAAGGAGATTCTTCTCTGTTTACCACCTGGGCAGGAGCATTCTTTGACTTAAAGTGAGGTGAACTTTGTGTTTTGGAAAGGTATTGGTTAGAATCGCATTAGCTGCATTTAAGAGAAACCCCAATACAAAAGACTTAACCAAATGGATTTTATTTTGCTTAGCTGGGAAGAAATTTTGAGGCAGGCAGACAAAGGGTTGCTACAACTGGTCAAGGTAGTTAGCAAGGACTCACACCCCTTTAAGCTGCTAATCCGCCATTCTTTGCAGATTTCCTCCTTGCGGTTGCAAGGTGGCTGCTCTGCCACCAACCATCATGTTTACATTTCAGTCAGGAAGACAGATCAAAGGAGGATGTACAAAATGCTCATATTATCTGAGTTTTTCCACTTCCATAAGAAACTCTACCCCCTAGACTTTACTTACACACTATTGGCCACAACTGGGTGGCATGGCTGCTCTCATGTGTCGGAATATCTGGAGATGGGAGTATTTTCTCCTGAGCACATTGCCAACCATTTCTTCTGACAAGGAAGAAGGAAACAGACCCTAGGGAAGCAACCAGTGGTATCTTCTACAGGATGATTATATGAGAAAGATTAGGCCTGAGCATAATGGCAGGCAGGCTTCTGAGGTTTAATAAGTCTCTTTGTAAGAAGCAAAAATATTAAAGCAATCCATTTAATTCTAACAGGAAGTAAAGAATAAATCATGATCAGTCCCAGGCTGGTTTTCCTCATAAAGTAGGTCAGTTAGAGGGATCAGTGTCAGCTAAACCTCTGTATTCCAGTCCTTTCAGTTTTAGTGACAGACCCCTTATATTTTGAAAGCAAATTTCGCCTTGCAAAAATAGTTGGAAAAATCCAAGCTCAGCAAGTTGCTAGGAGACCTGACGGACTTTACTGAGTGAGCCATCTGGGGCCTGAATTTCTCTTTCCTGATGACAGACATGCCTGAAACCTGTTCAGTCTCCCAAGTTGGTTGGAGGTGGGTGGAATTTCAGCTCTGAGCAAACACAGGGAGATTCCCCATCACCAAGCCACAGCAACTTCTGCAGGGAAGAGCTGCGCCAGTTCTCTGAAGTAGAAAGAGAAGCCAAACTGCTGAGGTAGAGAAAAGGTTTCCCAACCTTCCTTCATTAAGCAGTAACACAGCTACAGCTGTTCCATTTTCTCCACGGCTCCTCTGCCCTCATCCTGTTAAGGTTTTCTCCCTAGGGGGCTGGTCTCGAAACAGCATGCTACCAGGGGAAAGGGTCTGTGAGCTGCAGCCCATGATAGCTGAGGCCATCTGCAGATGCCTCGATAGATTTGCTTTTCCGCCAAGCCCCTGCCATCTCTCTGCCCCCATCTCCCTGCCCTCCACATTGCTAGAATGATATCTTTGTTAGCTAAATGTGAGCACATGCCAGAAGCTGTTCATCTAAATGAACAAGTGCTTTCTGGGAATAGGCCTGATGAAAGAGAATCCAAGGAGAGCTCCGTAAGCCTGCCAAGCCCTGGCTGCTGAAAGGAAGGCCGTATTATTTTCAGAGGATGGGGTGTGCCAGGCTGGTGGTGAGACACCAGGAAGAGGCAGAGTCATTTAGCAGGATCTTCATTCCTGCCCTGCTCACTCAGCCTGGCACCCTCCGACTGAGGTTGCTAGATGGCTCTGGGGAAATTCCATTCCGTAATTCATTTAAGCAGGATAAACAGAGCTCCTGCTCTGGAAGATCCAGCCCTGAGCAAAAGGCACTTGGAATCGACATGGGGGGCTCGAATGTCCTTGTGAAACATAAACATAAGGAGGCAGGAGACATGAGATGCAGCCGGCTCTGACCCCAAAAAGCCATGGGACCTGAGTAAGTGACTTTGCCTCTCTGTTTTGGTCTCTCAGTAAAGTGATGCTGGGCTTTGTGGATCCCCGAGGGGCTGCAAAGGTTTTTTAGAATTTCCACAGACATTATTTGATTTAAAATTTTTCGACAATGTTAAAAAAATAGGAGATAATCAAATATGACACGTGCCAAATTTTTACCCACCAAAGACTGCCAATGTGTTCGTTATAATGCCATGTAAACACCTACTTGTGGGCAAACCTTGGAATGAAGTTGTCCTGCCATCTGTTTAATAGAAGAGTATCTGAGGTTGCAAGGAAAGCTATCTTTAAAAAATAGAAAAAAAATACAGTTACCATGTGCAACTAGTTATCTGAATAAGAATTTTCTCCATATTGCATAACCAAGCATTCCAGAAATAAACAGGGCACAAAGGCAGACCTGACTCCTCTTTTCCATCTAACTTCACTTTTTGGGGGTCAAGAAAATAGCCTTATTACCTCAGTGATTAGCCTACAATTTACCTTCATTTTAACTTCAAAATCTATTAGCACTAATAAAACACTGCTTTGTCTAATTATCTGTGTAACTGTTCTAATATGGTTATATTACTAAAATGTTTGAAAATCACTAGAGCATAGACTGCAAATGGGCCTCAGCTATCACTAAGGTTCTTGGACCAGGGACCTGGATCAGGCAATCACCGAGACAGGAATGCCACATGAAAACCAGTGGCAGTAGACAAGCAGGTTTCATGGGGAGGGGACAGTTCAAGATACCTTCCACATAGCAAGCGCTCAGTAGCTGTTTGTTCATTGTCAACAAACAGAGCCAACCCTTGAAAGGGATGTGGGTCTGTTCCAAATTCCTGAACATCCAGGAATTCGTAAAGGAGCAGGGCAAAAATGAGGGTGTAGCATTGGCAGGCAAGGAGGAGGTCAGACTGGCTGCCACAAAGTGTTTATGGGGGAGTGGGTGCAGTGGGAGAAGAGAACATAAACTTTGGACTTCCGAGAGTGACCTCTTAGCTGGTAAGCAGCCCTTAATCCTTGCTGCTGATTTCAGAAAATGTTCTGTTTAGGACCACAGGCAGAACTGCTGCCTATTGGCCAGGAGAACCTTGTAACCTGTTGCCAGAGTGTTTGGTTTCGTAAAACTGGAAGGAACATGATACTCTCCCATCACTGTCACTTTATTACTACAGTGTTAAGTTGAGACAGCAAGTCTCATGCTAGATAGGAATCACCTGGAATCTGTTAAAACACAGATTTCTGGACCTCAACTGTCAGAAATCCTGATTCAGTGAGTTCAGCATGAGGCCTGAGAATTTTCATTTCTAACAAGCTCTCAAGTGAGACTAATACTGCTAGTCCCTGAACAACACTGAGTGGCACTGTCTTAAATATTCAAAGGACACTTAATACATCTTTGTCATGGCGCAGGGGGGCTACAGAAGATGGGCAAAAGCTCCTCAATAGAATAAGCAGGACAGGGTGTCCTCTTTCACAATTGATGAGTGGCATGGATTAAAGAGAAATCTCAGATTTGAATCCACAGAGGATGGAGGAAGGAAGTCCCAGGAACATGGAGCAATAGGGCAGGGTACCCATCTCTGACCCAGCTTCCATACAGTCGTCTACCCTAGAGAACAACGTGAAGATGAAAAGCAAGTTCAGGTCAAGAACAAGCCCTAGTAAAATGAGTATGAAGGGTGAGAGAGAGTCCAAAAGTGCTCATACAGCATCCTCAATATTGGGGCTAGTAGTCTATGGTTATCTGAGCAGTGGGATGAGGCATGTTCTTGAAAGTTCTGTTGTGGGAAGAATGTCCATTTGATGTCAAGAGCAAATCTTACCCATGGTTACAGATACAATAATTTGTCTAGTCACAGACCACTCATGCTGTTTTCTTTATACTGCTCTTATTTTCACAATGAACACGTTTCTTTTGCAAAAGAGATGCCGGAATGTCCCCCTTCCCGCACCATTGGCTTAAAAGTATGCTACAACTTGACAGAGTCTCAAAAACAGCTATCATCTTTTGATATAGTGTCTCTTTGCCAACATAGTGATAAATGTAACCATGTTGTTTTCAAATTTGCTGTTAAAATTCTGTTCTAAACCTTTTGAAAGAGACAAACAGATGTCATACAGGGCAGGGTGTTGTGGCTTCAGTCGGGGAAACCATATGACTCACTCCTATAAATGTGTTAAAATACTTTCTTCCTTCCATAATTTAGCCACAAGTGTTAATTAAAGCATCAAATGTGTGTTTGGACCTATAAAATCTTCATAACCAGCCAAAGCAAAAGGAAAAGCTATTGAACACTTGGAACTTTAAAAATGCATTTTCAAAATGGCCATATTGGAGCTGAACATTTTGCTTTAGCAAAGTTAAACTCCAAAAAGAAAAATAAAAACTGAGAAGTAAACCAAATCGCTTTTAAGAATGATCCTGTGGTGGCCAGGCACGGTGGCTCATGCCTGTAATCCCAGCACTTTGGGAGGCCGAAGATGGCAGATCACCTGACGTCGGGAGTTCGCGACCAGCCTGCCCAACATGGAGAAACCTTGTCTCTACTAAAAATACAAAATTAGCTGGGCCTGGTGGCACAAGCCTGTAATATCAGCTGCTCGAGAGGCTGAGGCAGGAGAATCGCTTGAACCCGGGAGGCGGAGGTTGCGGTGAGCCGAGATCATGCCATTGCACTCCAGCCTGGGCATCAAGAGTGAAACTCTGCCTCAAAAAAACCAAAACCAAAACCAAAACAAAACAAAACAACAAAAAAAGAATGGTTCTGTGGCAAAATTGTTTTACTTTGAAGAACCAACCTAGAATGTATTTGTGGTGAGTGCTACATATTTATATATGGTAAAGATGGTCCTCAACTTAAAAAAAAATTACAAAAGCCCATTTTTAAGTTGGTGTTAAGAACTAAGAATACGTTTTCTCATTTCAAAAGTCATTAGACATGGTAGAAAAGTGCCAGGATGGACACACATAGGCTCCACAGCCTGTGATTAAATTGGATAGTGGAGCAAAGGGTGTTCACCTGAGTGAATGAAAGCAGTGTCTCATGCACAGGGATCGGCAGTGGGAAGGAAGACTAGGAAGGGGAAGGAAACCTCTTCCCCAGCCTTCCCCCATCCTTTCCTGGATGCCTGAGTGTTGAAAATAGATTGTTCTATTTTTTTTTTTCAAATAAATACATTTAAAAATATTTCTTTAATTTTTATTTATTTTTTTAGAGACAAGGTCTCACTCTGTTGCTCAGGCTGGAGAGCAGTGATGAGGTCATAGCTCACTGCAGCCTCAAATTCATGGGCTCAAGCAATCTTCCTGCCTCAGCCTCCCCAGTAGCTGGGACTATAGGTACATGACGACCATGCTTGGCTAATTTTTAAATTTTTTGAGGGGATGAGGTCTCACTATGTTGCCCAGGCTCAAATAGGCACATTTTTATTGAGTATCCTATGTGCCGGATATTATGCTGGGCTATGGGATGTAATGAGAAAGACTGAAAGATCCTTCCCCTTAAGGAGCAAATCATTTAAGTGGGAAAGAGACAATTTAATAAAGAATTACAAGTAACAAAAGAATTTAAAAAGAAAGAATTATGGCCAGGCATGGTGGCTCATGCCTGTAATCCCAGCACTTTGGGAGGCCAAGGTGGGTGGATCACCAGAGATCAGGAGTTCAAGAGCAGCCTGTCTAACATAGTGAAACCCCATCTCTACTAAAAATACAAAAAAAAAAAAAAAAAAAAA